>NC_058115.1:24105000-24405000 GCF_914725855.1 Thunnus albacares
TTACGTGCTTTTAGGTGTGAAGAGGAACTAGTGTCATGGGCCTGTGTGTTTCTCTTCTCGCTCTCTATTTCAAAAGAAAGCTTCAACAGAAACACAATCTTATATCTCTTTACTCTCCTCTAGGTAATGTGATGGGCACATTTCTATTTAGATAATGTGCAGCATTCTTTTAAAAATCCTAAAAATGAATACAGGAGATTATCTATAATATAGTCTCTAGCACAGTAGACATTTTACTAACTATTACTCTTAGGGTATTGACAGATTTCACCAAATTCATAGAAAGTCAGGAACAAAATGACCCTTTTCAGGCTGTTTGGGGGGGAAAGCACCCACCAAAACATGCTCTGTTTCTGGGTGTGTTTCTTCCAACTTGGTCATGTGTTACATTAATACAATTGTTTGTGTTTGGGAAGTCAGTGAGGGATCATGTCTTTGTAGCTGTGCAAGCAACTCCTGCAAGTTGGTCAGTTTGTCTCCATTGAGGTTTATCTATTTAATAAAAATACCCAATCTGTATTTGTACCACTAAATGCTGTTTGCCCACTACAGAATTTTGTTTGATTGGATATTTATTTCTGACATTTGCTACAATGTTTCTGAAACTAGTTTCTTATACTGTAGACTTAGTGTTTATTGAAATTTTTAAGTGTTGTGTGTGTAATGTGTATGTGTAATGTGAGCTGTTTTTAAAAAAAACTGGTTTACATAAAAAATAACACAAATTCAAAAGGCCAGTATAACCAAAATGTGCTCCATTTTGCAACAATAAGCTGCACACAGGAGGATATGCCTCTGCAGCAGTCAACCTCTTTCAGGACAATCTGTGCATTTTTGTGGTGGCCGATGTTTTGCCCTTCATTTCTCACCACTCAGAGATTTGTGGCTTTCCCTGTGTGATGTGTGTGATGAACAGCAAATGCTTGACTGCAAATGTCAAATCAAACCATTAAATGCTAACTATTGTTCACAGACCTTTTATCAAATGAATTACATGTTTGTGGTTAGTTTTAGCTTCAGAGATAAATGTTCTATTAAAAGGGGTTGACAGAAGTTGATACTTGGGCTGGATTCTGTACCTTGACAGGAAAATGGCCAAAATGAGAATGAGATAAATTGACTCATAGCACCTTCTTACTTGTAGTGTCTTGAGGGCAATAGACAAAATCACACCAGGCTGCTTTTAGCAGTAATGGAAGAAGTATTTAGATAATTTACCTAAAGATATACTATGCAGGATTTGTCGGTTGGAGTTTGGAAACACACAGCATTCAAAGTTGACCCCTCCTACCAGAGGTTATAGGGTGTTTTGGTGTTCAATCATCAGACACCCTTGCCTGTGCAACCCAGCCATGTTGATCAGCCCCCAACTTGTGTCCAAGTGGCGAACTGCTCCACAGATCCCCCCAGTGTTCTTCAGCCATTGCTCCAGCACTCTGTAACAAGATCTGTGTGTTTAGCCCTTTTGTGTTCGTTGGCTTCTTCAATCCAGTCTTCCCAGGGGACAGTAAGTTCCAGCAGGATCACTTGCTTTGTAGACTCTGATGTTAACACCATGTCTGGGCAGAGCAGAGTGATTGTGATGTTTTTTGGGAACTTCAGCTGTCTTCCTAGGTCGACTTTGAGCTGACAGTCCCATGTGGTGGCAAGAAGACATCTTGAGGAGCAAGGCTGATGTTGTGCCTTCTCTGCAGCTCTGACGAAGGTGATGGACTGTTTGGGTGTGTGCTGCTTCTTGCTGTTTTGAATTGCTGTGCTGATTGTGTCTGCCAAAGACCTTAGGACTTGGTCATGGTGCCAGCAGTTTCGCCCTTCCCCCAAGTGCCTTCAGGCAGACACTGAGGATGTGCTCCAAGGTGCCCCTCTTCTGGCACAGTTGGCATGCTGGAGTGTTTGCCATGCCCCAGCTATGCAGGTTGGCTGGGCTTGGGAGAACATTATAGACTAACTGGATTAGAAACTTGATGCACAATGGTTTGGCTTTCCAGAGCTCTGTCCAGGTGATCTTGTGAGGTTCTGCATGCTCCCATCTGGTCCAGGAAACTTGTCTGTACATGCCGGCCATCTTGCTGCAGCGCTTTCATCTTGCTCCACCTCTGCTTATATCTCAACCTGAACCAGTTGACGCTTCTGCTTTCCATGGGCTTTGTTGTAGCATGGTTTAGGAAAACTGCCCAGTCCTGCCCGCCCCACTGCTACAGTGCCCACCCAGATATTGTACCACAGCCGTGCCTCTGCTCTGTTGACAGTTTCCTGTGCCTACCTCTTCCTTACAGTCTTTACAAGGATTCCTGCCAAAGTGACTTTAACATCAGAAGAGTCTTGGTACATCATAACCTCCCTGGGTCGAGTGACTTTGGATTCCTCTGATAGGCCACTGATGGGGAGCTGCAGCTTGGTGGAATGCCCATACAGGGCAATGCTGCCTAAGGACCAAGGAAGCTCCAACCAATTCCGGAGAAACTGTCTGATGGTCATCACTGTTGTCATTGGCACTTTGTAGACTAGACTCCATGTTGGTACATCCAGGAATTGAATTTTTCTGGAAGCCCCGATTTGTTAATCACAGTGAGCCTGGTTTGTTGAAGTGCAGCAGTGTCCTTTAGGGAGCTCTCAAAGATCTTGCCCAGGCTCTTTTTTTTTCTGTCACCACTGGAATCAGGGTCCCTTCGAGGGTAAAGTGGAACTGGTTGGCCACTCTTCCCTTCTTCAGGACCAGAAACCTGGACTTGGCTGGTTTAAAACTCATCCTTGCCCATGAGATGATCTGTTCAAGCCCTTGAGGGAGCCATCTGCACCCAGAAACGGACGTTGCTATCACCGTTAGGTCATCCATGAATGCTCTTATGGGGGGCTGCTGAGTACCAGATTTAGAAATGGGGCCTCTTCATTCGTCTGTTGACTTGACAATAATGTTCAGCCAATGAGAAGAGTAACACAAAGACTGTGATGCTAGTGATTATGCCCTTCTCCTGCTGTTGCCAGGTGGATATTAGTGACCCTGAGGAGACTCTCAACCTTAAGTTGCTGTAATAGTCCAGAATGAGGTTTTGGATCATCTCTGGGACAGGGTGTCTTGTCAGTGCTATTTCAACAAGCTTGTGTAGGATGGATCCATAGGCATTGGTTAGGTCTAGCCAGAGTGCTGTAAGGTCTCCTCTACTTTCTCTTTTTCTTTAATTTTTTTTATTTGCAGAACAGGAAAACAAAGCAGCATAAACACAACAACAAAAGAAAAGAAACAATAGTGCAGGTGAGATTTAGAAAACCCCTAGAGGCTTTTGGAAGTAATCTCACCCCATTATGCATTATAAGCAAATACAAAAGTCATGTGATCCACAAAAATAAGCAACCACAGAATCAGAGCAGTGAGATGATAGGAAACTTCTTTCACTATCCAGACACCCTCCATGTGCCTCCACTGAGCAGCGACCTTTCAAGTCGACAAGTAAAAGCATCAAAAACATTGACTTTAAGTGCAGAAATGTTAGCAACAAAAGGTACTTGTAAGTACTAATCTAGTTGTAGTTGATTGTGTTTGAGCTAATTTTAACCACTTCATATACATTTGGGTAGTTTAATCTATATTAATTAATCATAATTAATAACTAATTAAATGCTTTTTATGTTTTAACTCTTAATCTGAAAAGTAGCTGTCAAATAAATTGAGTGGAATGAAAAGTACTAAATCACAAAATATATGAAGTATAAAATTTCTCACTGAAATGAATGAGAAAAAGTACATCTCAAAATCATACTTATGTACAGGACTTGAGTAAATGTTCTTCTTTACTTTCGGCTTCGGCTTTCACTTATAACCCTGCACTGATGTGCACTAAATGACTCCAATGGAACTAAGGGTTTAACAGCGGGAGAGCCGAGTGTCACTCTAAACGTGTTATCAAGCATTTCTTGTAGGTGGCTTCATCCTTATTTATCTTAAACTCCCCTGGCTCCATCACATCTGTTTGACTGAGAAAAGCAGTTTGATCCGACTCAAAACAAAACCGCAACACTTGAGCAGTGTGCCAGTACATAGCGTTCACATTATGGCTTCATTTTATAGTCAAGTGAATTTTTGGGTGAGTGCTATAAATATTTGTTATAACTGAATATTCAGATTTTTATTCTGTCCTTAAATTTAATTACTAATGCTTTAATATCAGCCTATGACTTGTAGGAATTGTTAGGGATTAATAATTCAGTGTGAGTAAAACAGACATCTCTGGTGGCTGCAGGTTATTTTATGTTACATGCCAGCGTTACTGAGTAACATGTTCAAATCATGACTTTGTGCTCAATATCAAATTTGGCATCATAAAGAAAGGAACAAGTACAGTTTTAAAATACAGTTTTAACAGTTATTTAAGTTTAATTATTATTTCATTGTATAAGTATATTACTGTCACATATATAATACAGCTTTTCAGTCATGACAATGATAGTAGAATACTGCTATCGCTATATTTACAGAAAATGGGTCATTGGTTTCTATAATTTTGCAGGAAGTGCATTTTCTACATATCAGCCAATCACCATGATTTCCACTTTGCAAACCATGATCACCTTGTGACTGAATCTTCCATCTGAGTGGGAAGACTTCAGTTGTGCAAGAGAAGGGTCATGAAACACAATGATCGGAAGACTGGCTCCTTTGATTCTTCTAAGTACATTGTGTGAGTGCAGCTCTTTTACTTAAATTGTAGAATTTAGATTTGAAATTTTATTTCAGTATTGATAACAATTTGTATGGACCATGCAATTGGCCTCTGTTATATAGTTTTCATAGTTTTTGTCCTGTGTAGTAACTCTTTTGTTGTTTGTCTCTTTTCTTTAGCTCTGATTCAAACTAAAGAGACTTCTCAACAGATCTCTTTAACTGTGGCTGAAGTTGGTGATAATTTTACTCTGATATGCCCAGTCTCTGGGGATGAACCCGGTTTGTTTTACTGGTATAAGCTGAGTTTTGGATATATGTTCCAAACTGTTGCTGAGGGATCTTTTAACAAAATCACACGTAAAGGACAATTTAACAACTCAAGATTCACAGTTGAACGAAGCAATACTCAGTATGTTCTTAACATCAGAAATGTAAGCAAAGAAGATGAAGCAACATACTTCTGTCAAGCTGGATCAGCATACATAATGACCTTTATTAATGGCACACTTCTGGCTGTGAAAGGTAAAGTATGTTAAATTTTTTGTTTCCTCTTCCTGCACCAATCCCTAAATAATCAGTTAGTTAATTCCTTTTCATGCCTTTTTTTGCCAATCACACAGATCATAGAGATCAGCAGAAATCTTTCTATGTGAAACAAAGTCCAGAGACGGAGTCAGTCCAGTCAGGCAAGTCAGTGACTCTCGAGTGTTTGCTTCTCTCCAAGAAGAAAGAAAATGAAAGCCAGTGTCCAGATGAACGCAGTGTGTACTGGTTCAGAGATGGATCAGGAGACTCACACTCAGGCATCATTTACACTGAGAAGACCAGGAGTGATGAACAAGACAAAAGGAGCTGTGTCTACAGTCTGTCCACAACTATATGGAACTCCTCTGATACTGGGACTTACTACTGTGCTGTGGTCACATGTGGAGAGATCCTGTTTGGAAAAGGAACTAAAGTGGACTTAAGTATGTCTTTAAAGTCTTATTTCAAACATAAATGCATCTATATTTATTATTCAGTTGCTTTCTAAGTACAGTGTTGTTAAAACTTGTGGTTAAATATTGATACGTTTAGTTATTCTTATAAGCACTTTGTACCACGCTTTGATTGAATTAGTTTATTGTTTCACAACCTAGTGATTGACAAAGCAAAATCAAAGGGGTCACGAGATGATCAGCAAGTTAGGAATGATGAACAAAGACACTCAACAACAACAACAACAACAACAGCGTTTAGAAGTTAGTCGATAATTTTACCTCTTCACGCCTCTAAAAATATTCAAATGACACAATCTGAGCAGGTGTTACTCTTTGCTTTGAAGTGCTCACAGTTCCTGGAAACACATTATGTAACCAGTGATGAGGGGTTGGTGAGTTGACTTCTTGTTGTTTTAAGGGGTCACAAGCCACAAAGGTTGGAAACCACTAAATTGGTTAGTTTACAGGCTACAGGGGATGGACCAATAGCAACACATAGTGCGTTCATAGTTCTGTTATGGGTGTGGTTCAGCTCTACTCTTCCTCTCTTTGTTCTGCCTGTGTACGTCTGTGTCAGTTGATTGTAAAGCTACCGTGAACAACTTCTTGTTCTCCTACATTAGTCTTTAGTTTATTTAATGTTAATTTTTTGTTGTGAATGTATAAGTGAGGTGTTGATAACAGAAGCATCCACAATATAATACAACCCAACAGAAAAATTACACAAATAGTAGCCTTAAAATGACAACAGCTTTAAATCAGTATGTTTTTGACACATTCTTGATGAAATCAAGATTGTTTTAGATTGTGTTGCTGCTTTGTGTTTTTCTTGAAATGGCTCTCAAGGAGTCCATTTGACATACTGTACAGAAACAATGTTTATCTCTAAGGCCTTGTGGTGGAGACAGATGTCCCTCAGACAGATGCCAGTAACTGCACTAAGATAACGCCTATGCCAATACAGACAGTACCCAGGGGAGTTAAATAATGTGTTAATCAGTAATATGACAGTTTGCAGTAATGTTTGAGAGTAATGTGAAAAAAAGGCCGTTAGCTTATTTTTATTTTTGGATTTTGGAGACACCCTTATCTCCAAGCCAGGTGCAAACTGTAAATTCTGACACCACTGTTTTCAGGCCAGGTGAAAAAAGCCCTGATTGGCTCCACCATAGGAGGGATCACAAAATAGTGTATAAGATGTTGGTTTCTTATTCGGTTTCAGGTTCTTTGTCCCGGGTCAAGGCCTCGGTTTGCTCTGTAAACCTATTCACATTGAACTCTGTCAGTTTCCAGTGCATTCTTTTGAGTTTTTTTTATTACAAATGGTTAATTAATTTCTAAGTTGTTGGTGACCTGAAGATTTCTGGCCCATCTGAAGATTTCCCATGACAGCCTAACAACTATTTTACTTTATGTAGTTTTATGTGTGTTTCATGTGCCACAAAACAAAGTTTGTTAGACCAATGAAATAAACATTGTTTCTGTGCAACATGAACCATCTTACACTGCAGAAAGTGATTTTTAAAGTATTTTATCAATCAAAACTTTATTATTGATTTGGTTTACTGTTTAATCTACTCTTTTGTTGATTTCTTTTTCCCAAAAATTGTTTTGCTTGAAAAAAGATTTTCGCATGCAAGTTTTATTGCATTAGATTATTTTCTTAATTTGTCTTAAAACAACATACAACAGGAAACGAACTAAAAAAAACAACCCCTCCCACCCCCCCAAACTAAACAAGAACAAAAACTAAGACAGTTACATTTATCAATTGCACAATAAATCACAGAGGCTCTGAAGTTGTTAGTAGAAGTCCAAATCTGTCTTTCATTATCTAACATATGTGGAACAGGAAAAAACAATCTACAAAACATGTTTTTTATTCCTGTTAAAGAGGAAGGGAAAATTGAATATTTTTCTGTGAACATGGGGTATTGTGGTTTGCCTTAACTGCTAGGCTTCCAGGATGCCTCAACCTTGAGGTTTTTAACTAAATTGTAAAAAGATTTTATAATTTGACACTAACTTGTAGTGTCTCTCTGGGATTTTTTTCTGATTCCAGGACAAGAACTGTACCCAGCTGTCATTGTGCTTTGGACACTGCTGGCCTGTTGTGTGATTGTTATCGTTGTTCTAATAACCTTCAGGAATCGAAAGCCAGTTTGTGAACATTGCAAAGGTGGGTTCATTGTGCACTGTACATGGATCTTATGATACATTAATCAAATAAGAGAGCAACGTTGATATTTGATCAGTTTTTGTAGAGATTCCAGTATGGTTTTGAAATTTAACCAGAAAGGTCTGAATTCATGGGGTTACATTTATAACTTCACATTCAATCTGAGAAAAGCTCTCACAACTGCATCTATTTAAATAAGCATCTGGGTTATATTGTTTATTTTTTGTAGAAGACAAACATTGATGTGAAATGACAACAATAACTGGATTGCCAATGTCAACACACTTTATTAATGTCTTGCTTTTATGAATGGGAGGATTGACTGCTTCCTATCATGTTGGAAATGAAAGATCACCAGAGGATCAATCAAATAATATGGTAAGTATAATCATCAACATATTGTAATCAATTGCATGAGTGGAACTGAATCATAATAAGGTTATTCTACATTGGATACGTGCCATGGATGTGAAAGCTGAGCGGCTCCTGTTTATTTGTATGTGGAGCAGAAAATCCCCTGAAAGGAGCATGATGGGAAAGTTACTACAGTGAGACGGAAAGATAATGCAAAGTTTAAATAAATGACCTCTGACCTGGAAGGGGTGTAAAATTGTGGTGCGGTAACCAACCACCCCTGACAAAATAATTTTAATTGCAGACAATTATTTTACTCCTGAAAAACACTTCAATCAGATGCGGCTCATCATTAATCTATATGATCGTAAATGCTGCTTGAACTGATGACACAGTGGATCTGCTCCCAGGCGGCCGAGTGTACGAGGAAGTGGCTGCTTTCTGTGTGTTTTTACCCTCACTTAAACAAAACACAAGATCAGCTTCTTGAACTAATTATTCCTGGTTCAATAATTACGTTAGAATGTAAATCAGCAATCTTTTGATCTTTTTTAGCACAACAGACACCGAAGCTTTTAAAGGGAACATTCATTTCTTTTTAGTTTATAAAGCAGGTCTAGGTGCTGTATAAATACTGTGAAAGTATCAAAACGCTCAGTCTACGGAGAAATGCATGCAGCCCGTATTCAGAGACTGTGCTTTTAAACGAGCTGTTTGGACTTCTGTAAGGTTATGATGTCACAACTATATGCTCAACGTTTTCCTTAGCATTGCTTTGGAGGGGCGGCCTGCCCCTCCAACAGGACCCCCCGCCCCTCCTGAAAGAAACAAAATTAGTTTATTTATGTTACCTAATTTATATGCAGTCATTTCATTCCAGCTCAATGTGAGAGGTCGCGTCAGTTTCTCTCCTCTCCTCTGCTCTCTTTGTGCTACAATCTGTTACATGTGGTTGACCTGGGCGTGCGTCACTCATAATACAGTTAGCCAATCAGAAGAGAGGGGCATTGAGCAAACACAAATAGCCTGTTTCATGCTGAGTGAGACAGAGGGACTGCATCCATGGCTTGTACAGCTGCAACTAGGTGCTTTTTGACCATGAAAACATGCAAATATTTGCAAATAGACCACGAAAATAAAAATATTAAACTGGGAAAGGGGCATAATATGACCTCTTTAATGTGTAATGTAAAAATGAATTGGTTGGTCCAAATTCTAACAAACATAATTATCATTTTCAGGATGGTGAAGCAGCGGCACTGAACTATGTAGCACTGGATTTCCCCTCAAGAAAAGCTAAAAGATGGAAGAATAAAAGCGATTTACCACAGGACTGTTTGTACTCTGGCATGAGTGACTGACAGTGAACTCATGAAGAAGAAACATCTGATATGTACATTGTCACATAAAATAATTTTCACGCAGCTGTGATTCCTGTTAAGGTGAATAAAATAAGACATTGTAATCTCATTTTTTTGTAGCATTGTTATTGTTTTGATTGATTGATTTTGCCTGGTTGAATGAAGAATGGATATTTATTATTATTTCATTTTTATTATTAATATTGCTTGTCAGACTAATCATGAATAATCACTCAAATTCTGAATAATGTAAGAAAAACTTATTAAAACGTATGTTGCTATTAAAGAGAAAATCCATGTTCTTTATTTATATTATATTAGACACTTTTGTTAATGTTTACTCATAATATAATTTGATAAGGACAAAGTGTTTCACAGTGTGTTTTATTTTGTTTCTCCGTTTCACATTGTTTGGTTCAGACTTGCTGGACCTGCAAAAGGCTTTTGACATAGATCACATCTACTTTGTTTAATCTAAACGGAAGACTGTTGGCTCGATGGCTCCACTCTCTATTTTTATTTATCAGTAAGGGTGCAGAAAATAGTAGTAGGTGTTCTAACGTTTGGGCCTATTCCAATAACCTGTGAGGTTCCCCAAAGTAGTGTGTTGGTATAAGTTCTGCTTTTGTTTCCACTACTCTTCATCCCCTTTGCAGACATGTTCCTGAACAGGAGGTGGTACCAAATCCATGATCTAGGTCTCCGGGGACAGAAATGCAACAGCTCATTTGCGACATGGCAAACACCATAATTAATAAAGCACTACATGTGTTTAGCTAAGCTCTGCAAGGAAGTGTGTTTGGATATACAAGCAGTCATCAGAATTTTAGACATGCTTGTTTTGCTGCCCTGTTTGTTTGTGTAAGCTGTAGATTGTGCGCACAGTGTTGGGGAATACACATCTAGGAGTATGCAACACATTGGTTTGATGGTATGTAGTAGAGAGCGGGACCGGCAGTGGACCGGACCTGAGGGACGCAGCTGGCTCTGGAGAGCTGGTAAGTGCGGTGGGTGCCAGTTTCTGTGATCTTTCAGTTTTCGGTAGAAAACACAGAGGGAGCGCAAGGAAAATCAGAAACTATGTCCTTACAGGTTCTTAAAAGTTCATGTTATGGGAAACTCCAGGTTATGGAGTTGTTAAGGACCAACAGTGCAGAGACTTTGTCAAGGCTATTCTCAGTGAAGGAGGAGAACTAGTGATGGACCTTATCAGCAGGTCAGAAAAACTAAGCAACTGAGTAAACAGCCTTTGCAACAACAAACAACTAAAAGGCGACTTTTGCTTTGTCAGCATGACAATGATTAAAACCTATACATCATGACCAAGATGATGATTTCATATGGGAAACTGAATTTTCTAAAGTTAGCATGGAGAATTGTATAGCATTTCTAAAGCGAGACTTCAGTTTACTGACAGAAAGGAGGAATAGAGCAATAGATGACTGGAGTTGAACATTTAGGTTAGGCAATATTTCATCAGCCTTATACTTTGAGGCCAAAATAGATTTTAACCCTAAACCAGATGGGAGGTTTGTTATGGCACGAGTAGGCTGGACAGACTGCAGCCTCTGTGGTCGCGTAGATTAAAGGTGGGGATGTGCTTGTTGAGGCTACGAGTGGGAGGCAGGGCTTTGTTCAGGCTGTTCTCAGCAGGAAGGAAGACGTAGTGACAGACAGATTCACCTGATCCAGACATGATGAGTCTAACTGTGCGGTGACGGTCAAACAGGAATGTCTGACTGAGAGATGTTAGCCTGACTTTGACAGATTTTTGTCTGTTGTGGGGAAGTTTGAGGACATGAAGTCTAAGTGGGCCATTTCTAAACCTCCAGAGGTGGCTGCTCAGATCTGAGGCGACTATGTTCCTCAACATGTGTGGGAAACATATCAGCATATATTTTAACATACACACACATATACATCTGATGTGAGAAACTCTTAACTGCAGAAGTAACCCCTGACTGTAAATCACTGAAGTATTATCATGATTCAGAAATAAAAATCTAAAATAAAATATTCAACTACTTAAACAAAAAGTAAAAGCTAAAAACTCTCTTCAAACACTTCACTATTCATTCTGTTTGCCAAATAATTTGTGGGCCAAAAACCAAAACAATTAGCTAAAGAGGCTAAAATGGAAAACTCTCTCAGAGCTATTAAGCAGGGAGGATGTCTGCAGGTCCATAAACTGTATTAAAATGTTCAAATAGTATTAATTGATTAATATGACTCAAATGGCTTCTTAATTTCAACATTATCCTTTGATCTGCTACATGTTTTAAAGGGAAAAAAGTAGTTTGTGTTCTTTTTTGTAAAGTTTTCTTCTTTTGAACAGACACCAGGATCCAGATGATACTCTATTTTATTCTACAGTATCTATATCATTATATTCTGTGTGTTGCCATTTATAAGTTTAATTAATTTTTTCATTTTGCCAAAGTGAATGTGTTTCATTCTCAAAATATTAGTATTACACATGAAAAACATGTGAGCCATTTAGTTTAAGAATTTTTATTGCAGCAGTAGTAATTTCAGATTGAGACAACGAGCAGTTTTAGAACATAAAATTTGTATTAATGCAATTAAAGACCAAAGATAACATTGATATGATAAAGATGATAAAGATGATATGTAAGAAAGGCAACAATACTGTGTTATAGACTATGATAGTCCTAATTGTGTCAACAATAGTGAAAAAGTGATTTTTTTGAGTAAAGGTTAATATTTAATATTTAGCCAAGATAAAAAAAACACAACAAAATAATCACAAACAGATGCAAGTGCTCAATATTATCAACAGTATCATCATTTAACTTGAGAGTACACACAATCCTCTGAAAACTCTTTCTTCTTTCTTCCTCTTGTTGCTTTTCTTTCTGAGAAATTCAGTGCAGCGTAGTTCATTCTGTCATCAGCTTCAGTCTGTGCAGCAAATAAAATGGTTATATATATAAAGTGATATATATACGGTGCCTTTAATGGAATAACAATACATTAAATTTTGTTTTTTCACTCACAATATCATTTACCGGTTGGCACAAGTTGTCATGTCGAGCTTCTGAAATAGTGCTTTCCATTCCTACAAATGTATTAAATCATAAAAATAAGTATTTGATAGATAAAGGAACTTAATCTGACTTTTTAGTAAGAGTATAATGTCATAAAATAAAAATCGTAAATGTGGACATTTTCTTTGACTATTCAGATAAAATATGATCAGAGAATTTAATGAGGTACACAAAGGAAAAACAACCTCTATGAAGACTTAAATGTTTGTCTTTTGAATGCATGTTGCTGCTGTTGTTCAAAAATTCATTAATAATATACAATATGACATGATTTTACCCAAGAACATATACTGTAAAGGTTTGTCCAAACTTGAACATAAAATGTATAAATAAATGAATGTGTCATATATCAGAACATGTTTTCAATCTAAAAGAAGCATTTAGTTTGTTACAACACTTACCTTTATACTGTTCACATACTCTTAGACTTCGGTTGCAGATGAAGACGACATTTGCAACAACAGAAATGGCCAAGCAGACTATTAATATCACTATTCCAATAAATAGTGAATGTGTTGTTTGCACTAGAAAACAAACACAAACAAAAAGAAAGATGTATCAATGTCTCTTAAAGAGACTTATCAATCATGATGTTATCAACATAATTTGAGTATTACTTTCATTATTGACTACTAAATCATACCACGTTCCAGTTTAGTTCCATTTCCAAATAATATCTCTCCACATGTGGCCACAGCACAGTGATAAGTCCCATCATCAGAGGAGCTGATGTTTTTAGAGAAACTGTAGACACAGCTCTTTGGAGATGAGTGAATGCCAGTTTTATTTCTACATTCATCACGGCTACTTCTGTCAGTGTAGATGAGGTCTGGATGAGATGCATTTGATCTGGCTCTGAACCAGTAAACACTGTGTACTCCTGGACACGTCTTGTTCTTGTAGTCAGAGAGGATTGAACACTGGAGAGTCACAGAGTCTCCTGGACGGACTGGATCAGATACTGTCGGCCACTGAACAACAGTATAGTTTGATGTCCTTTCAGTGTTTCCTATGCAATGCAAAAATGTCAAAATTTTGAGATCAAAATTTTGAAAATATAAATGTATGTTTTGTGATGAAATTGGGGAATTTAGTGACACTTTGTTGAAGTGTGACACAAGTTAAAGTAAAACAGATCACATTATTACCTTTAACTAACAAATATGTCCCACTCCATTCATAATTAATCCACTCTGTGACTGCGCAATGGTACATTCCCTCGTCTTCTTCGGTTGTACTCAAAATGGTCAAGTTAACAAAATTCTTATCAGTTTGTACATCCAATCTTGTGGAAGAAAACACATACTGAGGTGTTTTAGATTTATACAGTTGCACAAATAATTTCAGAGTATCACCGGCACTCTGCTTGTACCAGTAAAGACTATGTGTGCTGAAATCATAATTACGCAAAGCACATGTCAAGTTTGCAGGTTCACCAAGTTGAACTGTGATCACTGGAATCAGCGTATCTGAATGAAATTAAAATATAAAATACACATTGTAAATAACTATTATTGTATGATGAAGAAAATGTATTATGCAAAAGGATGATATATGAACCAACCAAACATTTCGTTGCAAATTCTTAGTTATATACAGAATGCACAGAATTAGATGGTACTTACATCCTTGATGAAGAACAAGCAGTGTTACCCATAACACGATCATCTTCACATTGTCTCTTGTTAGGAACCTTTCTGGTATTTCACTGAGTAAAGGAGGTGATGTAATGTGGCCACGACACTGAATCTCACACTGAGAAATGCATGTGATTGGTTATCACAGAATCTAGATTCAAAGTGCACTTCCTGTCACATGTGAAGCATATTTCACCTCTCATTCTTCACCATTCACTCAGTCATTTTAATGATAATCTCAAAAATTTTTGATTTAATGAATTTTGGGAACTCTTCCATTGCTGCTCTCATCTTGTAGTGCTTTTCATCTTTGGTCGGCATGTCCAGCTTCTGCCCTCACTCTGCGTGTAGGTGCACAGCTCTGCAGCGAGCTAAACACACTTCCAATAGTGGTTGAAGAAAGGAGTGACCTGTGAGGATTTTACTGGAACAAACTGTGAAAAAACAGTATCAGAAAGAAAACTCAATTAAAGCTGCAAGCAGTGATGAACGGGTCCTCGCACCTCACGTGCATTGGAGGGAGCGGCAGCTGTTGTATCACTACTGGAGGACGGTTGACACAGCTCTGAATTGTCAGGATTATCGGACACTTAGTGAATGGGTAAAATATTATTTCCTGTGTGCAGTATTTGGCGCTGGAGATGACATATTGTAAATTGTGTGTACAGTTGAGGACCTATGTGTCACTTAGGCTTCACTTCCTGTTGCCTGTAGACAATACTACATAAGTGAAATATTAATGCACCAATATATTTACCAGAGGGCGACTGTCATGGATATACATTTTCATGAATATTGGACATTGTATGTAAGAGATAACTATCAGTTTCTGTGTCCACTATGTAGTGCTAGAGAACACCCACTAATTATATGTCATGTTGTTGTATATCATGTGGAGACCACACCATGTAAATTTCATGTAAAATGGATGATGTTTGTCACATAAGGTTGACTTACTGTTGTCAGTAGGTGGTGCTATGACTATGATTCAATATTGACATGTAGATGTGTTCAGGTCTGGACTCTTATCAAGCATGAGAATTTTGTGGCAGATTGGACAATGTAAAGTGGAGTTACAACAACTTCCTGTTTCATATTTTGGGCAAAATTGACTGGCACGCCACACCAAAAATGTTCCATGAAAATTCAAAAGCTTCGCAATTTAGCATCACAAAGTTCTTTAGATGTCACCTACCAAATTTGAAGTCGTTCAGGTTAATTCTCCCAGAGGAGTTCATTAAAGTACAACCCCTGGAAATGGCTTCACTTTGCAAAAAAATTGCACAGTAAATTCAAATGTCTGACTTCCTGTTGGACTTAGGTTATGGCTCCAATAGGCTTTTTTTAAAGTCTGGTACATCTGCGTACCAAATTTCGGACATCTATGTCAAATTTAAAGGTGGGGGTGTCCTCGAGCCATTTTGCCACACCCTGACCCAAGACCTATGTCAGATATGAAGTTACGCCACTTCATGCTCGGGTCCTAATGATATTGATTACAAATCAGAAAAAGATAAGATACCATAAACAAGTGTCTGACTGAACGTGCTGTCAAGACGAACTAGTACAGAAACAAGAAAACTGGATTGGATGGACTGGATGTATGATGACACAAAGCATCATTAGTACAGATCAACTTTAAAGAGGCTATAATCGATCTTGTGTCAAACGATTTGCCATGTGAGAGGCATCACTCGTACTGATGAACCTTCTGTGCACCTTGGCCTTACAGGGTTTTATAATGAGTTTAGGTTATTGTTTAAATGTCTGACTTGTATCTTTTCAGTTTTGATCCACTCTCGCTGTTCTCATTGCGCCATTTTCAGCTGCAGTATTCTGCAAAAAAGCAATAAAAACCTAATGTGTACTACCTGCTCAGCACTAAGTGACAAACAGACACAGTTAGCAACTAGCTGGTGATCATAGTTGGGCATTTAGCAGCAAAAGAGCAAGATGTTTCCCTCAGGAGTTGGTTGAGATGACAAACAGTGCTAAAAGAGAGTGAATATTGGACTTACATTCCCCATGAATCCAGAAACATGACTCCAGATGAATGATAATGTTGCTCTGTAACTGCTGGATGTGTAAATAAGCAGCAAGCTAACAAGTTCACCATATCAACTTAAAGTTACTACAGGAACTTTTAACTGGTTATGAAACAGTCTCATGATGCCTCTGGTGCTTCTATATGACCTACAGTGAGAAGATGGCTATTTTTATACAGTTATTCTAAATGCCTGCCACCAGGTCAGATTCCCAGCAAAATCAGATGAAACGCTTTACGGCACGCAGACTGGAAGAGCCTATGTTTACATTACACATAGCATTGTAGTATGAGGGAGTACAAAGACCTTACGGGGACATGGGGAGGAAATTTCTCTTCATTTGATAACGTTAAAAGTAAAGTTAGACTTATTGTCAATTGCTCGACTCATTTTAAAAAAGACGAGAGAAAAAGAGAGAGAGTGTGATTGAGCTGAAAGCACAAACAGAGAAAGAGAGCAGCGGTGGTTGAGCAAGCTAGAGAGTGAATGAAGAGAGCGTTTGGCGGTGTAGTGAGAACAATGGATTGAATCTGAGAAATAAAACGTTATTTTCTCATTGTTTCACAGGGGTAACGTTATAGAGCACAGATAAACACGCCAACACCTCAACACAACCCTTTGGGAAGGTTGCAATGCAATGCAACCTTATGTGTAACCTAGGTGTATGAACGGTACTAAAACAAAGTTTACTTTGTTTGACCATCTTCATATTACAATTATTGATCTTACATAGCCACAAATAGATACATTACCTCATCGCTGTGCATCCTGTAAACAGAAGTGTTTAAGAATGAAAAATAGTATTAAAAATAAGTAGCATCTTTCTTTCACTCGCATTCAAGACAAATACATGCACTAATCAAGTTCTTATGACACAAGGAGATGGTGCTCATGGGAAATGCAGTCTTCATTCCAAGAAAACACTACCGCTTTTGTCTACAGGGGCCGCTAAAATCAACACAAAATGAAAGTTCATTGTAGTAACTTTAAAATGTGATGATATGTCAATGTTGTGTTCATAGCTTGTTTCCAGTATTGACTGAGAGCACTGCAGCCGGCAGCCTTGAAATGGGCTGTAATGTGATCCGACAGGGCAATAGCGGCCCGTGAATGTACGTCCACTAAACGTGCTTGTTTTTGTCACTGACAGGCTCAGATTGTTATTTTAAGTGTGACAACATTATGGAAAGGGCCACACAGAGAAATAAAACTTTTTTATTTACCCTTTGCTTGATCCAGTCTGTTTGTTATTGTGTCAAACCAAGTCTCACTCAAGGAGAAGTCTTGTCCTGAAATCTTGCAACAGTTGAGTTGTTGTCGAAATCAACTAAATATTCAGTCATGATGGAGTTGGAGAGAGGAGTGCTGGGAAGAATTTGTTGTGTTGGAGTACAGAAAGCAGAGCTTAGTGTTATCTAAAAGATTTCAAAGTCATGGCTGAATATTTAGCTGATTTTGATAACAACTCAACTCCAGAAGCGTTCAGAGCTGGTTGAGTCCTGGGCTTTTGACTTGCAGGGAGCATTTCTACATCCGTTAACCCTCTAAAACCTACACAGACAAAGAAGCTCCTGAACATATTTTTTTTTCCAACTCTGAGCTTAGTCTTTCAGTGAGTATCAAGTGTTATACATCATATGATTCAGGGGAACCTACCCTTTCTTTCTAGTGCAGTGTAAAGTCACCATCATGCATTACCTTTGTGTGAGAATATCATATATAGCAAAAAAAGAAGCATTTGAGCCATTTACTACAAGAATTTTTATGGCAGCAGTAATTTCATATTGACACAACGATCAGTTTTCAAACACAAAATTTTGTGTTAAGACAATTAAAGACCAAAGATAACATTAATATGATAAAGATGATAAATATGATATTTAAGAAAGCCAACAATACTGTGTTATAGATTATGATAGTCCTAATTGTGTCAACAATAAAGTAATTTTTTTGAGTAAGGGTTAATATTTAATATTTAGCCAAGATAAAAAAAAAAAAAATACTACAAAACAATCACAAACAGATGCAAGTGCTCAATATTATCAACAGTATCATCATTTAACTTGAGAGTACACACAGTCCTCTGAAAAGTCTTTCTTCTTTCTTCCTCTCGTTGCTTTTCTTTCTGAGAAATTCAGTGCAGCGTAGTTCATTTTGTCTTCAGCTTCAGTCTGCGCAGCAAATAAAATGGTTATATATATAAAGTGATATATATACGGTGTCTTTAATGGACAATACATTACACAATACATTAAATTTTGTTTTTTCACTCACAATATCATGTACCACTTGACGCAAGTTGCCATGTCGAGCTTCTGAAATAGTGCTTTCCATTCCTACAAATTAATTAAATCATAAAAATAAGTATTTGATAGATAAAGGAACTTAATTGGACTTTTTAGTGAGAGTATAATGTCATAAAATAAAAATCGTAAAAGTGGACATTTTCTTTGATTATTCATATAAAATATAGTCAGAGAATTAAGGAAAAACAACCTCTATGAAGATTTAAATGTTTGTCTTTTGAATGCATGTTGCTGCTGTTGTTCAAAAGTTCATTAATAATATACAATATGACATGATTTTACCCAAGAACCTATACTGTAAAGGTTTGTCCAAACTTGTCCATAAAATGTATAAATAAATTAATATGTCATACATCAGAACATGTTTTCAATCTAACAGAAGCATTTAGTTTGTACAACACTTACCTTTATATTGTTCACGTACTCTTACACTTCGGTTGCAGATGAAGACGACATTTGCAACAACAGAAATGGCCAAGCAGACTATTAATATC
Organism: Thunnus albacares; assembly: GCF_914725855.1. Lineage (NCBI taxonomy): Eukaryota > Metazoa > Chordata > Actinopteri > Scombriformes > Scombridae > Thunnus > Thunnus albacares. Next base: position 24,124,085 of record NC_058115.1, read on the forward strand.
ACTATTCCAATAAATAGTGAATGTGTTTGCACTAGAAAACAAACCAACAGGAAAGACTTATCAATCATGATGTTATCAACATAATTTGAGTATTACTTTCATTATTGAACACTAAATCATACCAAGTTCCAGTTTAGTTCCATTTCCAAATAATATCTCTCCACATGTGGCCACAGCACAGTAATAAGTCCCAGCATCAGAGGAGCTGACGTTTTTAGAGAAGCGATAGACACAGCTCTTTGGAGACGAGTGAATGCCAGTTTTCTTTCTACATTCATCACGGCTACTTCCATCAGTGTAGATGAAGTCTGGATGAGATGCATCTGATCCGGCTCTGAACCAGTAAACACTGTGTACTCCTGGACACGTCTTGTTCTTGTAGTCAGAGAGGACTGAACACTGGAGAGTCACAGAGTCTCCTGGACGGACTGGATCAGATACTGTCGGCCACTGAACAACAGTATAGTTTGATGTCCTTTCAGTGTTTCCTATGCAATGCAAAACTATGTTAAAAATTAGAGACCTTCACACACATTTTGAAAACTGGTATTGAAGTATATCTCAAACATAAATTCAAATTTTGTAATGAAATTGGGAAATTTAGCGACACTTAATAGTTAAAGTAAAATAGATCACATTATTACCTTTAACTAACAAATATGTCCCATTCCATTTAGTATTAACCCAGTCCGTGATTGCACAATGGTATATTCCCTCATCTTCTTGGGTTGTCCTCAAAATGGTCAGGTTACTAAAATTCTTTTCAGTATGTATGTTCAATCTTGAGGGAGAAAACTCTGGTTCATACTCAGGTGTTGTAGATCCATACAGTTTCACAATTAATTTCAGAGTATCACCGGCACTCTGCTTGTACCAGTAGAGTTTTTTAGTGTTTAAATCATAATTATGCAAAGTACATCTCAAGGTTGCAGGTTCACCAGGTTGAACTGTGATCACTGGAATCAGTGAATCTGAATGAAATGAAAATATAGAATACACATTGTAAAGAACAATTATTGTATGATGTACAAAATGTATTATGCAAAAAGCTGATATATGAACCTACAAACATCTTGTCAAAATGCAAATTCTTAATTGCATAGAGAATGCACAGAATTAGATGGTACTTACATCCTTGATGAAGAACAAGCAGTGTTACCCATAACACGATCATCTTCACATTGTCTCTTGTTAGGAACCTTTCTGGTATTTCACTGAGTAAAGGAGGTGATGTGACGTGGCCACGATACTGAATGTCACACAGAGAAATGCATTTGATTGGTTATCACAGAATCTACATTCAAAGACAAACTTCCTGTCATATTGATCTTATCCTGTTCTTTGTGAAGCATATTTCACCTCTCATTCTTCACCATTTACTCAGTCATCTTAATTATAATCTCAAAGATTTTTGATTTTATGAATTTTGGGAACTCTTCTATTACTGCTCTCATCTTGTAGTGCTTTTCATCTTTGGTCGGCATGTCCAGCATCTGTCCTCACTCTACGTGTAGGTGCACAGCTCTGCAGCGAGTTAAACACACTTCCAACAGTGGTTGAAGAAAGGAGTGGCCTGTGAGGATTTTACTGGAACAAACTGTGAAAAACCAGTATCAGAAAGAAAATTCAATTAAAGCTGCAAGCAGCGATGAACGGGTCCTCGCACCTCGTGCACTGGAGGGAGCGGCAGCTGTTGTATCACTACTGGAGGACGGTTGACACAGCTCTGAATTGTCAGGATTATCAGACATTTTGTGAATGGGTAAAATATTATTTCCTGTGTGCAGTATTTGGAGCTGGAGATGACATATTGTAAATTGTGTATACAGTTGAGGAACTATGTGTCACTTAGGCTTCACTTCCTGTTGCCTGTAGACAATACTACATAAGTGAAATATTAATGCACCAATATATTTACCAGAGGGCGACTGTCATGGATATACATTTTCATGAATATTGGACATTGTATGTAAGAGATAACTATCAGTTTCTGTGTCCACTATGTAGTGCTAGAGAACACCCACTAATTATATGTCATGTTGTTGTATATCATGTGGAGACCACACCATGTAAATTTCATGTAAAATGGATGATGTTTGTCACATAACGTTGACTTACTGTTGTCAGTAGGTGGTGCTATGACTATGATTCAATATTGACATGTAGATGTGTTCAGGTCTGGACTCTTATCAAGCATGAGGATTTTGTGGCAGATTGGACAATGTAAAGTGGAGTTACAACAACTTCCTGTTTCATATTTTTGGCAAAATTGACTGGCACACCACACCAAAAATGTTCCATGAAAATTCAAAAGCTTTGCAATTTAGCGTCACAAAGTTCTTTAGATGTCACCTACCAAATTTGAAGTCGTTCAGGTGAATTCTCTCAGATGAGTTCATTAAAGTACAACACCTGTAAATGGCTTCACTTTGCAAAAAAATTGCACAGTAAATTCAAATGTCTGACTTCCTGTTGGACTTAGGTTATGGCTCCAAGAGGCTTTTTTTAAAGTCTGGAGATGGTACATCTGCGTACCAAATTTCGGACATCTATGTCAAATTTAAAGGTGGGGGTGTCCTCAAGCCATTTTGCCACACCCAGACCCAAGACCTATATCAGATATCAAGTTATGCCACTTCTGATGCATGTGCAAAGTTTCGTGAGTTTTTGAGCAACCCTAGCACCTCAAAAATGCTAAAAGTAACGAGGCACTTTCATGCTTGGGCCCTAATGATATTGATTACAGATCAGAAAAAGACAAGATAGCATAAACAAGTGTCTGACTGAACCTACTGTCAAGATGAACTAGTACAGAAACAAGAAAACTGGATTCACACAAGTAAAATGTTAAACTAGTTACGTTGTCCTGCATATATGATGAAATAAAGTATCATTAGTAAAGATCAACATTAAAGAGGCTATAATCGATACTGTGTCAAATAACAATGTGTTATGTGAGAGGCATCACTCGTACTGATGAACCTTTTGTGAACCTTGGCTTTATGGGGCTTCATAACAAGTTTTAGGTCATTGTTTAGCTGTCTGATTTGCAACTTTTGGTTCGCTTTCACTGTTCTCATAGCGCCAAAAAAAGCACTAAATACCCACTGCGTACTACCTGCTCAGCACCAAATGACAAACAGATACAGTTAGCAACTAGCTGGCGATCATAGTTGGGCATTTAGCTGCAAAAGAGCAAGATGTTTCCCTCAGGAGTTGGTTGAGATGACAAACAGAGCTAAAAGATAGTCAATATTGGACTTACATTCACCAGGTGTCCAAAAACATGATTCCAGATGAATGATAATGTTGCTTCGTAACTGCTGGATGTGTAAATAAGCAGCTAGCTAACAAGTTCACCATATCAACTTAAAGTTACTACAGGAACTTTTAACTGGTTATGAAACAGTCTCATGATGCCTCTGATGCTTCTTTATGACCTACAGTGAGAAGATGGCTATTTTTATACAGTTATTCTAAATGCCTGCCACCAGGTCAGATTCCCCATGAAATCAGATGAAATGCTTTATGGCACGCAGACTGGAAGAGCCTATGTTTACATTACACGTAGCATTGTAGTATGAGGGAGTACAAAGACCTTACGGGGACATGGGGAAGAAATTTCTCTTCATTTGATAATGTTAAAAGTAAAGTTAGACTTATTGTCAATTGCTCGACTCATTTTAAAAAAGACGAGAGAAAAAGAGAGAGAGTGTGAGCGAGCTGAAAGCACAAACAGAGAGAGAGAGCAGCGGTGGTTGAGCAAGCTAGAGAGTGAATGAAGAGAGCGTTTGGCGGTGTAGTGAGAACAATGGATTGAATCTGAGAAATAAAACGTTATTTTCTCATTGTTTCACAGGGGTAACATTATAGAGCACAGATAAACACGCCAACACCTCCACACAACCCTTTGGGAAGGTTGCAATGCAATGCAGCCTTACGTGTAACCTAGGTGTATGAACGGTACTAAAACAAAGTTTACTTTGTTTGACCATCTTCATATTACAATTATTGATCTTACATAGCCACAAATAGATACATTACCTCATCGCTATGCATCCTGTAAACAGAAGTGTTTCAGAATGAAAAATAGTGTTAAAAATAAGTAGCATCTTTCTTTCACTTGCATCCAAGACAAATACATGCACTAATCAAGTTCTTATGACACAAGGAGATGGTGCTCATGGGAAATGCAGTCTTCATTCTAAGAAAACACTACCACTTTTGTCAACGGGGGCCGCTAAAATCAACACAAAATGAAAGTTCATTGTAGTAACTTTAAAATGTGATGATATGTCAATGTTGTGTTCATAGCTTGTTTCCAGTATTGACTGAGAGCACTGCAGCCGGCAGCCTTGAAATGGGCTGTAATGTGATCCGACAGGGCAATAGCGGCCCGTGAATGTACGTCCACTAAATGTGCTTGTTTTTGTTACTGATAGGCTCAGATTGTTATTATAAGTGTGACAACATAATGGAAAGGGCCACACAGAGAAATAAAACTTTTTTATTTACCCTTTGCTTGATCCAGTCTATTTGTTATTGTGTCAAACCAAGTCTCACTCAAGGAGAAGTCTTGTTCTGAAATCTTGCAAGAGTTGAGTTGTTGTCGAAATCAACTAAATATTCAGTCATGACGGAGTTGGAGAGAGGAGTGCTGGGAGGAATTTGTTGTGTTGGAGTACAGAAAGCAGAGCTTAGTGTTATCTAAAAGATTTTCAAAGTCATGGCTGAATATTTAGCTGATTTTGATAACAACTCAACTCCAGAAGCGTTCAGAGCTGGTTGAGTCCTGGGCTTTTGACTTGCAGGGAGCATTTCTACATCCGTTAACCCTCTAAAACCTACACAGACAAAGAAGCGCCTAGACATATTTTTTTTCCAACTCTGAGCTTATTCTTTCAGTGAGTATCAAGTATTATACATCATATGATTCAGGGGAACCTACCCTTTCTTTCTAGTGCAGTGTAAAGTCACCATCATGCATTACCTTTGTGTGAGAATATCATATATAGTAAAAAAATAGAAGCATTTGAGCCATTTACTACAAGAATTTTTATTGCAGCAGTAATTTCACATCAACACAACGATCAGTTTTCAAACACAAAATTTTGTGTTAAGACAATTAAAGACCAAAGATAACATTGATATGATAAAGATGATAAATATGATATTTAAGAAAGGCAACAATACAGTGTTATAGATTATGATAGTCCAAATTGTGTCAACAATAAAGTAATTTTTTTGAGTAAAGGTTAATATTTAATATTTAGCCAAGATAAAAAAAAATACTACAAAACAATCACAAACAGATGCAAGTGCTCAATATTATCAACAGTATCATCATTTAACTTGAGAGTACACACAGTCCTCTGAAAACTCTTTCTTCTTTCTTCCTCTTGTTGCTTTTCTTTCTGAGAAATTCAGTGCAGCGTAGTTCATTCTGTCATCAGCTTCAGTCTGTGCAGCAAATAAAATAGTTATATATATAAAGTGACATACAACCCTAGTGCAACCATAATAGAATAACAATACATCTTTTTTTTTTCACTCACAATATCATGTACCGGCTGACGTGAGTTGTCATGTCGAGCTTCTGGAATAGTGCTTTCCATTCCTACAAATGAATTAAATCATAAAAATAAGTATTTGATAGATAAAGGAACTTAATCTGACTTTTTAGTAAGAGTATAATGTCATAAAATAAAAATCGTAAATGTGGACATTTTCTTTGACTATTCAGATAAAATATGATCAGAGAATTTAATGAGGCACACAAAGGAAAAACAACCTCTATGGAGACTTAAATGTTTGTCTTTTGAATGCATGTTGCTGCTGTTGTTCAAAAGTTCAATAATAATATACAATATGACATGATTTTACCCAAGAACCTATACTGTAAAGGTTTGTCCAAACTTGAACATAAAATGTATAAATAAATGAATATGTCATACATCAGAACATGTTTTCAATCTAAAAGAAGCATTTAGTTTGTTACAACACTTACCTTTATATTGTTCACGTACTCTTACACTTCGGTTGCAGATGCAGACGACATTTGCAACAACAGAAATGGTCAAGCAGACTGTTAATATCACTATTCCAATAAATAGTGAATGTGTTGTTTGCACTAGAAAACAAACACACACAAAAAGAAAGATGTATCAAAGATTAAAGAGACTTATCAATCATGATGTTATCAACATAATTTGAGTATTACTTTAATTATTGACCACTAAATCATACCACGTTCCAGTTTAGTTCCATTTCCAAATAATATCTCTCCACATGTGGCCACAGCACAGTAATAAGTCCCATCATCAGAGGAGATGACGTTTTTAGAGAAGTGATAGACACAGCTCTTTGGAGACGAGTGAATGCCAGTTTTCTTTCTACATTCATCACGGCTACTTCTGTCAGTGTAGATGAGGTCTGGATGAGATGCATTTGATCTGGCTCTGAACCAGTAAACACTGTGTACTCCTGGACACGTCTTGTTCTTGTAGTCAGAGAGGATTGAACACTGGAGAGTCACAGAGTCTCCTGAACGGACTGGATCAGATACTGTCGGCCACTGAACAACAGTATAGTTTGATGTTCTTTCACTGTTTCCTATGCGATGGAAAAATACGTCAAAATTTTGAGATCCACATACACATTTTGAAAATATACATTTGAATTTTGTAATGAAATTGGGAAATTTAGAGACACTTTAAAGTTAAAGTAAAATAGATCACATTACTACCTTTTACAAACAAATATGTCCCGCTCCATTCATAATTAACCCAGTCCGTGATTTCACAATGGTACATTCCCTCGTCTTCTTCGGTTGTCCTCAAAATGGTCAGGTTACTAAAATTCTTTTCAGTATGTATGTTCAATCTTGAGGGAGAAAACTCTGGTTCATACTGAGGTGTTGTAGATCCATACAGTTTCACAATTAATTTCAGAGTATCACCGGCACTCTGCTTGTACCAATAGAGATTTATTCTGCTGAGATCATAATTACGCAAAGCACATGTCAAGTTTACAGGTTCACCAAGTTGAACCGTGATCACTGGAACCAGCGTATCTGAATTAAGTGAAAATATAGAATACACATTGTAAATAACAATTATTGTATGATGTAGAAAATGTATTATGAAAAAAGATGATATATGAACCTTCAAACATCTTGTCAAAATGCAAATTCTTAGTTGTATACAGAATGCACAGAATTAGATGGTACTTACATCCTTGATGAAGAACAAGCAGTGTTACCCATAACACGATCATCTTGACATTGTCTCTTGTTAGGAACCTTTCTGGTATTTCACTGAGTAAAGGACGTGATGTAACGTGGCCACGATACTGAATGTCACACTGAGAAATGCATTTGATTGGTTAACACAGAATCTACATTCAAAGTGCACTTCCTGTCACATTGATCTTATCCTGTTCTTTGTGAAGCATATTTCACCTCTCATTGTTCACCATTCACTCAGTCATCTTAATTATAATCTCAAAGATTTTTGATTTTATGAATTTTGGGAACTCTTCCATTAATGCTCTCATCTTGTAGTGCTTTTCATCTTTGGTCAGCATGTCCAGCTTCTGTCCTCACTCTACTTGTAGGTGCAAAGCTCTGCAGCGAGTTAAACACACTTCCAACAGTGGTTGAAGACAGGAGTGGCCTGTGAGGATTTTACTGGAACAAACTGTGAAAAACCAGTATCAGAAAGAAAATTAAATTAAAGCTGCAAGCAGCGATGAACGGGTCCTCGCACTTGGACACTTAGTGAATGGGTAAAATATTATTTCCTGTGTGCAGTATTTGGTGCTGGAGATGACATATTGTAAATTGTGTATACAGTTGCGGAACTATGTGTCACTTAGTTTTCACTTCCTGTTGCCCGTAGACAATTCTACATAAGTGAAATATTAATGCAGCAATATATTTACCAGAGGGCGACTGTCATGGATATACATTTTCATGAATATCAGACATTGTATGTAAGAGATAACTATCAGTTTCTGTGTCCACTATGTAGTGCTAGAGAACACCCACTAATTATATGTTATGTTGTTGTATATCATGTGGAGACCACACCATGTAAATTTCATGTAAAATGGATGATGTTTGTCACATAAGGTTGACTTACTGTTGTCAGTAGGTTGTGCTATGACTATGATTCAATATTGACATGTAGATGTGTTCAGGTCTGGACTCTTATCAAGCATGAGGATTTTGTGGCAGATTGGACAATGTAAAGTGGAGTTACAACAACTTCCTGTTTCATATTTTGGGCAAAATTGACTGGCACGCCACACCAAAAATGTTCCATGAAAATTCAAAAGCTTTGCAATTTAGCGTCACAAAGTTCTTCAGATGTCACCTACCAAATTTGAAGTCGTTCAGGTGAATTCTCTCAGAGGAGTTCATTAAAGTACAACCCCTGTAAATGGCTTCACTTTGCAAAAAAATTGCACAATAAATTCAAATGTCTGACTTCCTGTTGGACTTAGGTTATGGCTCCAAGAGGCTTTTTTTAAAGTCTGGAGATGGTACATCTGAGTGCCAAATTTCGGACATGTATGTCAAATTTAAAGGTGGGGGTGTCCTCGAGCCATTTTGCCACACCCAGACCCAAGACCTATATCAGATATCAAGTTATGCCACTTCTGATGCATGTGCAAAGTTTCGTGAGTTTTTGAGCACCCCTAGCACCTCAAAAATGCTAAAAGTAACGAGGCACTTTCATGCTCAGGCCCTAATGATATTGATTACAAATCAGAAAAAGACAAGATACCATAAACAAGTGTCTGACTGAACCTACTGTCAAGACGAACTAGTACAGAAACAAGAAAACTGGATTCACACAAGTAAAATGTTAAACTAGTTACGTTGTCCCGCTTGTATGATGAAATAAAGTATCATTAGTACAGATCAACATTAAAGAGGCTATAATCGATACTGTGTCAAATAACAATATGTTATGTGAGAGGCATCACTCGTACTGATGAACCTTCTGTGTACCTCGGCTTTATGGGGCTTCATAACAAGTTTTAGGTCATTGTTAGCTGTCTATTTGCGACTTTTGGTTCGCTCTCACTGTTCTCATAGCGCCAAAAAAAGCACTACCTATGTACTACCTGCTCAGCACCAAATGACAAACAGACACAGTTAGCAACTAGCTGGTGATCATAGTTGGGCATTTAGCTGCAAAAGAGCAAGATGTTTCCCTCAGGAGTTGGTTGAGATGAAAAACAGAGCTAAAAGATAGTCAACATTGGACTTACATTCACCAGGTGTCCAAAAACATGATTCCAGATGAATGATAATGTTGCTTCGTAACTGCTGGATGTGTAAATAAGCAGCTAGCTAATAAGTTCACCATATCAACTTAAAGTTACTACAGGAACTTTTAACTGGTTATGAAACAGTCTCATGATGCCTCTGATGCTTCTATATGACCTACAGTGAGAAGATGGCTATTTTATACAGTTATTCTGAATGCCTGCCACTGGGTCAGATTCCTTGCAAAATCAGATGAAATGTTTTATGGCACGCAGACTGGAAGAGCCTATGTTTACATTACACGTAGCATTGTAGTATGAGGGAGTACAAAGACCTTACGGGGACATGGGGAGGAAATTTCTCTTCATTTGATAATGTTAAAAGCAAAGTTAGACTTATTGTCAATTGCTCGACTCATTTTAAAAAAGATGAGAGAAAAAGAGAGAGAGTGTGAGCGAGTTGAAAGCACAAACAGAGAGAGAGAGCAGCGGTGGTTGAGCAAGCTAGAGAGTGAATGAAGAGAGCATTTGGCGGTGTAGTGAGAACAATGGATTGAATCTGAGAAATAAAACGTTATTTTCTCATTGTTTCACAGGGGTAACGTTATAAAGCACAGATAAACACGCCAACACCTCCACACAACCCTTTGGGAAGGTTGCAACCTTACGTGTAACCTAGGTGTATGAACGGTACTAAAACAAAGTTTACTTTGTTTCACCATCTTCATATTACAATTATTGATCTTACATAGCCACAAATAGATACATTACCTCATCGCTATGCATCCTGTAAACAGAAGTGTTTAAGAACGAAAAATGGTATTAAAAATAAGTAGCATCTTTCTTTCACTCGCATTCAAGACAAATACATGCACTAATCAAGTTCTTATGACACGAGGAGATGGTGCTCATGGGAAATGCAGTCTTCATTCTAAGAAAACACCACCGCTTTTGTCTACAGGGGCTGCTAAAATCAACACAAAATGAAAGTTCATTGTAGTAACTTTAAAATGTGATGATATGTCAATGTTGTGTTCATAGCTTGTTTCCAGTATTGACTGAGAGCACTGCAGCCGGCAGCCTTGAAATGGGCTGTAATGTGATCCGACAGGGCAATAGCGGCCCGTGAATGTACGTCCACTAAACGTGCTTGTTTTTGTCACTGACAGGCTCACATTGTTATTATAAGTGTGACAACATTATGGAAAGGGCCACACAGAGAAATAAAACTTTTTTATTTACCCTTTGCTTGATCCAGTCTGTTTGTTATTGTGTCAAACCAAGTCTCACTCAAGGAGAAGTCTTGTTCTGAAGTCTTGCAACAGTTGAGTTGTTGTCGAAATCAACTAAATATTCAGTCATGACGGAGTTGGAGAGAGGAGTGCTGGGAGGAATTTGTTGTGTTGGAGTACAGAAAGCAGAGCTTAGTGTTATCTAAAAGATTTTCAAAGTCATGGCTGAATATTTAGCTGATTTTGATAACAACTCAACTCCAGAAGCGTTCAGAGCTGGTTGAGTCCTGGGCTTTTGACTTGCAGGGAGCATTTCTACATCCATTAACCCTCTAAAACCTACACAGACAAAGAAGCTCCTGGACATATTTTTTTTCCAACTCTGAGCTTATTCTTTCAGTGAGTATCAAGTATTATACATCATATGATTCAGGGGAACCTACCCTTTCTTTCTGGTGCAGTGTAAAGTCACCATCATGCATTACCTTTGTGTGAGAATATCATATATAGCAAAAAAAGAAGCATTTGAGCCATTTACTACAAGAATTTTTATTGCAGCAGTAATTTCATATTGACACAACGAGCAGTTTTCAAACACAAAATTTTGTGTTAATACAATTAAAGACCAAAGATAACATTGATATGATAAAGATGATAAATATGATATTTAAGAAAGGCAACAATACTGTGTTATAGACTATGATAGTCCTAATTGTGTCAACAATAAAGTAATTTTTTTAAGTAAAGGTTAATATTTAATATTTAGCCAAGATAAAAAAAAAAACACAACAAAACAATCACAAATAGATGCAAGTGCTCAATATTATCAACAGTATCATCATTTAACTTGAGAGTACACACAATCCTCTGAAAAGTCTTTCTTCTTTCTTCCTCTCGTTGCTTTTCTTTCTGAGAAATTCAGTGCAGCGTAGTTCATTCTGTCATCAGCTTCAGTCTGTGCAGCAAATAAAACAGTTATATATATAAAGTGATATATATATGGTGTCTTTAATGGAACAACAATACATTAAATTTTGTTTTTTCACTCACAATATCATGTACTGGTTGACGCAAGTTGTCATGTCGAGCTTCTGAAATAGTGCTTTCCATTCCTACAGATGAATTAAATCATAAAAATAAGTATTTGATAGATAAAGGAACTTAATCTGACTTTTTAGTAAGAGTATAATGTCATAAAATAAAAATCGTAAATGTGGACATTTTCTTTGACTATTCAGATAAAATATGATCAGAGAATTTAATGAGGCACACAAAGGAAAAACAACCTCTATGAAGATTTAAATCTTTGTCTTTTGAATGCATGTTGCTGCTGCTGTTCAAAAGTTCATTAATAATATACAATATGACATGATTTTACCCAAGAACCTATACTGTAAAGGTTTGTCCAAACTTGAACATAAAATGTATAAATAAATGAATATGTCATACATCAGAACATGTTTTCAATCTAAAAGAAGCATTTAGTTTGTTACAACACTTACCTTTATATTGTTCACATACTCTTAGACTTCGGTTGCAGATGAAGACGACATTTGCAGCAACAGACATGGCCAAGCAGACTGTTAATATCACTATTCCAATAAATAGTGAATGTGTTGTTTGCACTAGAAAACAAACACACACAAAAAGAAAGATGTATCAATGTCTCTTAAAGAGACTTATCAATCATGATGTTATCAACATAATTTGAGTATTACTTTCATTATTGAACACTAAATCATACCAAGTTCCAGTTTAGTTCCATTTCCAAATAATATCTCTCCACATGTGGCCACAGCACAGTAATAAGTCCCAGCATCAGAGGAGCTGATGTTTTTAGGGAAGCGATAGACACAGCTCTTTGGAGACGAGTGAATGCCAGTTTTCTTTCTACATTCATCACGGCTACTTCCATCAGTGTAGATAAAGTCTAGATGAGATGCATCTGATCTGGCTCTGAACCAGTAAACACTGTGTACTCCTGGACACGTCTTGTTCTTGTAGTCAGAGAGGATTGAACACTGGAGAGTCACAGAGTCTCCTGGACGGACTGGATCAGATACTGTTGGCCACTGAACAACAGTATAGTTTGATGTCCTTTCAGTGTTTCCTATGCAATGCAAAAATGTCAAAATTTTGAGATCCACATACACATTTTGAAAATATAAATTTGAATTTTGTAATGAAATTGAGAAATTTAGAGACACTTTAAAGTTAAAGTAAAACAGATCACATTATTACCTTTTACAAACAAATATGTCCCGCTCCATTCATAATCAATCCACTCCACGAATGCACAATGGTACATTCCCTCGTCTTCTTGGGTTGTCGTCAAAATGGTCAGGTTACTAAAATTCTCGTCAGTATGTACGTTCAATCTTGAGGGAGAAAACTCTGGTCCATACTGAGGTGTTGTAGATCCATACAGTTTCACAATTAATTTCAGAGTATCACCAGCAGTTTGTTTGTACCAATAGAGATTTATTCTGCTGAGATCATAATTACGCGAGGCACATGTCAAGTTTGCAGGTTCACCAAGTTGAACTGTGATCACTGGAACCAGCGTATCTGAATGAAATGAAGATATAGAATACACATTGTAAATAACAATTATTGTATGATGTACAAAATGTATTATGCAAAAAGATGATACATGAACCTTCAAACATCTTGTTGAAATGCAAATTCTTAATTGTATACAGAATGCACAGAATTAGATGGCACTTACATCCTTGATGAAGAACAAGCAGTGTTACCCATAACACAATCATCTTGACATTGTCTCTTGTTAGGAACCTTTCTGGTATTTCACTGAGCAAAGGAGGTGATGTGACGTGGCCACGATACTGAATGTCACACTGAGAAATGCATGTGATTGGTTAACACAGAATCAAGATTCAAAGTGCACTTCCTGTCACATTGATCTTATCCTGTTCTTTGTGAAGCATATTTCACCTCTCATTCTTCACCATTCACTCAATCATTTTAATGATAATCTCAAAGATTTTTGATTTTATGAATTTAGGGAACTCTTCTATTAATGCTCTCATCTTGTAGTGCTTTTCATCATTGGTCGGCATGTCCAGCTTCTGCCCTCACTCTGCGTGTAGGTAAACCCAAACAACTAAAAGGCAACTTTTGCGTTGTCAGCACGACAATTAGGAAAAACTATACATCATGACCAAGATGATGATTTCATATGGGAAACTGAATTTTCTAAAGTTAGCATGGAGAATTGTATAGCTTATCATGTGGACTACAGTGTAAAATAAATCAGAAAATTTTGACATTACTAAAGTGAAGCTTCAGTTTACTGACAGAAAGGAGGAATAGAGCAATAGATGATTAGGGTTGAACATTTGGGTTAGACAATATTTCATCAGCCTTATACTTTGAGGCCAAAATAGACATAAAGCAGATGGGAGGTTTGTTATGGCACGAGTAGGCTGGAAGGACTACAGCCTCTGTGGTTGCGTAGATTAAAGGTGGGGATGTGCTTGATGAGGCTACGAGTGGGAGGCAGAGCTTTGTTCAGGCTGTTATCAGCAGGAAGGAAGACGTAGTGACGGACAGATTCATCTGACCCAGAGACGATGAGTCTAACTGTGACATGACGGTCAAACAGGAATGTCTGACTGAAAGATGTTAGCCTGACATTGAGTTTTTTTTGTGTTGTGGGAACATTTGAGGACATGAAGTCTGAATGGGCCATTTCTAAACCTGCAGAGATGGCTGCTCAGATCTGAGGCGACCAAGTTCCTCACTTCCACTTCACTATTCATTCTGTTTGCCAAAGAATTTGTGGGCCAAAAACAAAAACAATTAGCTAAAGAGGCTAAAATGGAAAACTCTTTTAGAGTTATGAAGCAGGGAGGATGTCTGCAGGTCCATAAACTATTAAAATGTATTAAACTGAAATGTAAGAATAGTATGAATTGATTAATTTGACTTAAATATGAAACCATGACTTCTATATTTTAACATTAGCACTTGATCTGGTACATGTTTTAATAGGAAACAAGTTTACTTATTTTCATGTTGCAATAGTGAATGTGTTTCAGACTCTAAACACAGTTAGTATTACACATGAAAAGCATTTTAGCCATTTACTTTAAGAATTTTTATTGCAGCAGTAATTTCAGATTGAGACAACGATTAGTTTTCAGACATAAAATTTGTGTTAACACAATTAAAGACCAAAGAAAAATTTTACACTCTGCGTGTAGGTGCACAGCTCTTCAGTGAGCTAAACACACCTCCAACAGTGGTTGAAGACAGGAGTGGCCTGTGAGGATTTTACTGGAACAAACTGTGAAAAAACAGTATCAGAAAGAAAATTCAATTAAAGCTACTAGCAGCGATGAACGGGTCTTCGCACCTCATGTGCATTGGAGGGAGCGGCAGCCGTTGTATCACTACTGGAGGACGGTTGACACATCTCTGAATTGTCAGGATTATCGGACGAGATAGACAATTCTACATAAGTGAAATATTAATGCACCAATACATTTGCCAGAGGGCAACTGTCATGGATATACATTTTCATGAATATCGAACATTGTATGTAAGAGATAACTATGAGTTTCTGTGTCCTCTATGTAGTGCTAGAGAACACCCACTAATTATATGTCATGTTGTTATCATGTGTAGACCACACCATGTAAATTTCATGTAAAATGGATGATGTTAGTCACATAAGGTTGACTTACTGTTGTCAGTAGGTGGTGCTATGACTATGATTCAATATTGACATGTAGATGTGTTCAGGTCTGGACTCTTATCAAGCATGAGAATTTTAATGTTATAAAGCACAAATAAACGTACTGACACCTCAACACAACCCTGTGGGAAGGTGCTGCATTGCTGGATTTGGTGGTGAATGCAGCCTTACGTGTAACCTAGGTGTATGAATGGTACTAAAACAAAGTTTACTTTGTTTCACCATCTTCATATTACAATTATTGATCTTACATAGCCACAAATAGATACATTACCTCATCGCTATGCATCCTGTAAACAGAAGTGTTTAAGAACGAAAAATAGTATTAAAAATAAGTAGCATCTTTCTTTCACTCGCATCCAAAACAAATACATGCACTAATCAAGTTCTTATGACACAAGGAGATGGTGCTCATGGGAAAGTCTTCATTCCAGGAGAACACTACCGCTTTTGTCTACAGGGCCGCTAAAATCAACACAAAATTGAAAACAAAAATGAAAGTTCATTGTAGAAACTTTAAAATATGATGATATGTCAATGTTGTGCTCATAGCTTGTTTCCACTGCCCTCAAGTGGCCAAAATAGAAATAAAATAATCAAAATTATTGCAGGTTTGAGTAGAAAAAGAAACTGGAGTAGGTAGACAGTTAAGGGTTGTCCACACCAAGAAATATAACCCTAACAGTAACTATAACGATAATGATGTGAGCATCCCCGCACTTATTAATGATAACGCTCTGTAAACAGTGGCGCCATGCACGAGCTGTTCACTCCAGCTGTGTTGGCAGCTGAGGAAAATGGATATTAATGACTTGTTACTGCTGTATGTTGCACAGAGAAAGAAACAGAGGATCAGAAAGGTATGGGTCCACTGGCGAGTGGTGATTCAATGTGTTGCTCAGAAGTATTTCAGGACACTAGTTGCTGTGATGTTCCAGTATTTACAGACCAAACTGCACTGACTGGTGGCAGCAGATGCTGAAGTGTGATGCTCAAAAGCACACATATGACCAGCTTTTCTTGCGCTGTGGCAGGGACACGCGGCATGAGCACAGATCTAAAGCCTAAAAGGGTCGCTAACTTTATGTTTTTTTTACATTATAATGGAGATCAAAGTTCCAGCATCACTGTATAATAAAGAGAGAGAAACCCATCTTAAGAAATCAGCTGTGTGTGTCATTCTGCTCCAATTTACAGTGCATCAGTTTGTAGTGAGAAAGGTGCAAAAACCAATAAAGTCATCAGTCAGTTTCCAGAATTAAGATGATATATGCAGGTTTTGAGGTTTAACTGTAAATTTCAGGCTAGATGGAGATTTTGTCATGCCTTATGGTTTAGGGGATGGATTTTGATGGGCTGTCAGGGTTTCTATTGTTCATGAAATTGCTCTGAAAGTGATCCCAATGATATCGTTTACAACTGTCATTGTCGTTACAATAGTGGTGTGGACTCCACAATCTACTTGAGGTAGAATGATTTCTAAAACTACATATTTATGGTTATCGTTATAGTTATCATTCTTTGCGTGGACAGCGTTTTAGTCAGTAAAGTAACAGTTGCTTTGAATGTTGTATTAGTAGCACAGCCTCAGACAGCTAGAAATGTAGGAGGTTACTGGTAAATACAGAAGTACATAACTTTAATTATTCTGTCATTATATGTGAAAGAACTTACATATATGTCCAGGCTAGAGTAATAGAGTTTATTTCTGTTCATCATTAACCCTGCAGGGTATTTTCTTTAGTACAATTAATATCAGATTTAGTGACCCCTGACCTATGACCACCTGAACTCAAACATACACCTGGAGGAATGTGGTTCCTTTTACCTGTATTTAGTTATACTCTCTATTTTAATATTTATATGTGATATGTGATTGTAAACTAAAGTTGCAATTACAGTGGAGGCAAGACCAGTGTTCTCATGTCCTCATGTACTGATGTAGTAGGAAAGTTGATCTGTGTCTGATCCATTGTTGATATCCGTTTGCTGGGTTTTGACAGACACCCTCAAACTGACGGGTCTGTTTAAATACCTATGTGTATTGCTGTCTGCTGCCTCAATATAGCAATGTGCCAACAATGTGCCTGACCACACCTCATTTTAAGACCAACATGCCCATGGGTGCTCAGATGGGTGCAAGTGCATTTGCTATTTAACCAACGTGGGCACTGGATGGGAAAATGACAACTGTGTCGGTCTTAAACTAGCAAAGACACTTGGTGCTTGGCGCCGCTTTATGCCAGCTGTAAGATAGGGCCCATAGTCTTGTGCAGTGGATTCTACCCCTATACTGTATAAAAATATGGACGCAGTTACCGTGACGTCACCCGTTGGTTTCTGAAGAGTGGTTTTGAAGCTCAAAGTGAGCTGCTCCGGCCATCGCCATCTTGGCAGTGTGTGGCAAAGAGAGGGGCTGAATGGCTGAAACAAGCCACCTAGCGGCTGACGGACCTGTCACTCAAAGCAGCCATGTCCTTCATTATGCATAACTTTACGGCTTAATAAAATTTAAACGGGTGAGTTATAGAAAAATTCACCTCCCGTACAGTTGTCATGAAAGCAGAAATTAGCTATAGAGACCAAAACCTTCTTTTTATACCAGGCTGTAAACATGTTTATTTCTGCTGTAAAGTTGGGCATTTTAACATGGGGGTCTATGGGGATTGACTCGCTTTTGGAGCCAACCTGAAGTGGCCATTCAAGGAACTGCAGTTTTTGGCACTTCTGCATTGGCTTCATTTTACAGCCCCAGAGGTTGCCGCTTGATTCTACCACATGCTACGTCCAAGCCAATGGTTGTATTACATGCAGAGCTGTAGTGGTAAATAAAAGCTTGGGGAAATTCTACCTTACCTGTGCCGTGGAATTGCGGCTGCGAGGCCTTATGGATGGATAAATGGACCGATCAGTCTCTATCTTAAAAACAAATCTCGATTCTCACACAGTCTATAGTTTTTAAGTCCATTCTGTTATTTTGTCATATAACAGACATTGATTTATATTAAAGGGAAACTGCTGTATTTTTCAATTTTGACCCTATTTTCCCATATTTTTGTGTCTAAGTGACTAATGAGGCCACAATTTTTGAAGCTGGTTCAGTATTGACTGAGAGCACTGCAGCTGGCAGCCTTGAAATGGGCTGTAATGTGATCCGACAGGGCAATAGCGGCCCGTGAATGTGCATCCACTAAAAGTGCTTGTTTTTGTCACTGACAGGCTCAGATTGTTATTATAAGTGTGACAACATTATGGAAAGGACCACACAGAGAAATAAAACGTTTTTATTTACTGTTTGCTTGATCCAGTCTATTTGTTATTGTGTCAAACCAAGTCTCACTCAAGGAGAAGTCTTGTTCTGAAATCTTGCAAGAGTTGAGTTGTTGTCGAAATCAACTAAATATTCAGTCATGACGGAGTTGGAGAGAGGAGTGCTGGGAAGAATTTGTTGTATTGGAGTACAGAAAGCAAAGCTTAGTGTTATCTAAAAGATTTTCATAGTCATGGCTGAATATTTAGCTGATTTTGATAACAACTCAACTCCAGAAGGGTTCAGAGCTGGTTGAGTCCTGGGCTTTTGACTTGCAGGGAGCATTTCTATATCCGTTAACCCTCTAAAACCTACACAGACAAAGAAGCTCCTGGACATATTTTTTTTTCCAACTCTGAGCTTATTCTTTCAGTGAGTATCAAGTATTATACATCATATGATTCAGGGGAACCTACCCTTTCTTTCTGGTGCAGTATAAAGTCACCATCATGCATTACCTTTGTGTGAGAATATCATATATAGCAAAAAAAGAAAAACGCCCAGTGAAAAAACTTGTTTTGTTGAACAACTTTATAGTCAATCAGGGAATTTTTTTCAATGTGAAAAGTGCTATTTAGGTGTTTTGGAGCTTCATGTCAAGTTCACTCAAATTCTGAATAATGTAAGAAAAACACCCTTCGGGGGCTTCATAGAAAGTACAGAGGAAAGAAAACACAAGGCATTATCAGGAACCATGTCCTTACAGGTTCTTAAAAGTCCAGGTTATGGGAAAGTCCAGGTTATGGGGTGTTAAGGTCCCACAATATAATACACCTGTTAGATTTTCATATCTTGAGACTTTGTCAAGGCTATACCCATCAAAGGAGGAGAACTACTGGTGGACCTGAACAGCAGGTCAGAAAAACTAAGCAACTGGTTAAAATTTGGATAAACCCAAACAACTAAAAGGCAACTTTTGCGTTGTCAGCATGACAATTAGGAAAAACTATACATCATGACCAAGATGATGATTTCATATGGGAAACTGAATTCTCTAAAGTTAGCATGGAGAATTGTATAGCTTATCGTGTGGACTACAGTGTAAAATAAATCAGAAAATTTTAACATTATTAAAGTGAGACTTCAGCTTACTGACAGAAAGGAGGAATAGAGCAATAGATGACTGGGGTCAAACATTTGGGTTAGGCAATATTTCATCAGCCTTATACTTCAAGGCCAAAATAGAATTTCATGTAAAGCAGATGGGAGGTTTGTTATGGCACGAGTAGGCTGGAAGGACTACAGCCTCTGTGGTTGCATAGATTAAAGGTGGGGATGGGTGGGAGTGGGAGGCAGAGCTTTTTCAGGCTGTTCCCAGCGGGAAGGAAGACGTAGTGACGGACGGATTCATCTGATCCAGACACGATGAGTCTAACTGTGATGTGACGGTCAAACAGGAATGTCTGACTGAAAGATGTTAGCCTGACATTGAGTTTTTGTTCTGTTGTTGGAAAGTTTGATGACATGAAGTCTGAGTGGGCCATTTCTAAACCTGCAGAGATGGCTGCTCAGATCTGAGGCGACCAAGTTCCTCACTTCCACTTCACTATTCATTCTGTTTGCCAAAGAATTTGTGGGCCAAAAACAAAAACAATGAGCTAAAGAGGCTAAAATGGAGTACTCTCTTAGAGTTATTACGCAGGGAGGATGTCTGCATTTCCATAAATTATTAAAATGTCTTAAACTGAAATGTAAAAATAGTATTAATTTATTAATTTGACTTAAATATGAAACCATGACTTCTTAAATTTAACATTAGCACTTGATCTGGTACATGTTTTAATGGGAAACAAGTTTACTTAATATTTTCATGTTGCAATAGTGAATGTGTTTCAGACTCAAAACACAGTTAATATTACAAATGGAAAGCATTTGAGCCATTTACTTTAAGAATTTTTATTGCAGCAGTAATTTCACAGTAACACAACGATCAGTTTTCAAACACAAAATTTTGTGTTAATACAATTAAGGACCAAAGAAAACATTGATATGATGAAGATGATAAAGATGATATGTAAGAAAGGCAACAATAATGTGTTATAGACTATGATAGTCCTAACTGTGTCAACAATAAAGTAATTTTTTTGAGTAAGGGTTAATATTTAATATTTAGCCAAGATAAAAAAAAAAAATACTACAAAACAATCACAAACGGATGCAAGTGCTCAATATTATCAACAGTATCATCATTTAACTTGAGAGTACAAGTAAACTGGGAATCGTTAAGCAGAAACGGAATCAGAATTGATAAAATTCAGACGATACTCAACCGTAGAATACACACAGTCCTCTGAAAACTCTTTCTTCTTTCTTCCTCTCGTTGCTTTTCTTTCTGAGAAATTCAGTGCAGCGTAGTTCATTCTGTCATCAACTTCAGTCTGTCCAGGAAATAAAATGGTTACATATATAAAGTGATATATATACGGTGTCTTTAATGGAACAACAATACATTAAATTTTGTTTTTTCACTCACAATATCATTTACCGGTTGGCGCAAGTTGTCATGTCGAGCTTCTGAAATAGTGCTTTCCATTCCTAAAGATGAATGAAATCATAAAAATAAGTATTTGATAGATAAAGGAACTTAATCTGACTTTTTAGTAAGAGTATTATGTCATAAAATAAAAATCGTAAAAGTGGACATTTTCTTTGATTATTCATATAAAATATAGTCAGAGAGTTTAACAAGGTACACAAAGGAAAAACAACCTCTATGAAGACTTAAATGTTTGTCTTTTGAATGCATGTTGCTGCTATTGTTCAAAAATTCATTGATAATATACAATATGACATGATTTTACCCAAGAACCTATACTGTAAAGGTTTGTCCAAACTTGTACATAAATTGTATAAATAAATTAATATGTCATACATCAGAACATGTTTTCAATCTAAAAGAAGCATTTAGTTTGTACAACACTTACCTTTATATTGTTCACATACTCTTAGACTTCGGTTGCAGATGAAGACGACATTTGCAACAACAGAAATGGCCAAGCAGACTGTTGATATCACTATTCCAATAAATAGTGAATGTGTTGTTTGCACTAGAAAAAAACACACAAAAAGAAAGATGTATCAATGTCTCTTAAAGAGACTTATCAATCATGATGTTATCAACGTAATTTGAGTAATACTTTAATTATTGAACACTAAATCATACCAAGTTCCAGTTTAGTTCCATTTCCAAATAATATCTCTCCACATGTGGCCACAGCACAGTAATAAGTCCCAGCATCAGAGGAGCTGATGTTTTTAGAGAAGCGATAGACACAGCTCTTTGGAGATGAGTGAATGCCAGTGTTATTGCTACATTCATCACGACTACTTCCATCAGTGTAGATGAAGTCTGGGCGAGATGCATTTGATCCAGCTCTGAACCAGTAAACACTGTGTACTCCTGGACACGTCTTGTTCTTGTAGTCAGACAGGATTGAACACTGGAGAGTCACAGAGTCTCCTGGACAGACTGGATCAGATACTGGCGGCCGCTGAACAACAGTATAGTTTGATGTCCTTTCAGTGTTTCCTATGCAATGCAAAACTATGTTAAAAATTAGAGACCTTCACACATTTTGTAAACTGGTATTGAAGTATATCTCAAACATAAATTCAAATTTTGTAATGAAATTGGGAAATTTAGCGACACTTAAAAGTTAAAGTAAAATAGATCACATTATTACCCTTTACTAATAAATATATCCCGTTCCATTCAGGATTAATCCACTCCATGGCTGCACAATGGTACATTCCCTCGTCTTCTTGGGTTGTCCTCAAAATGGTCAGGTTACTAAAATTCTTTTCAGTATGTACGTTCAATCTTGAGTGAGAAAACTCTGGTCCATACTGAGGTGTTCCAGATCCATACAGTTTCAGGATTAATTTCAGAGTATCACCGGCACTCTGCTTGTACCAGTAGAGTTGTTTAGTGTTTAAATCATAATTATGCAAAGTACATCTCAAGGTTGCAGGTTCACCAGATTGAACTGTGATCACTGGAATCAGTGCATCTGAATGAAATGAAAATATTGAATACACATTGTAAAGAACAATTATTGTATGATGTAGAAAATGTATTATGCAATAAGATGATATATGAACCTCCAAACATCTTGTTGGCAAATTCTTAGTTGTATAGAGAATGCACAGAATTAGATGGTACTTACATCCTTGATGAAGAACAAGCAGTGTTACCCATAACACGATCATCTTGACATTGTCTCTTGTTAGGAACCTTTCTGGTATTTCACTGAGTAAAGGAGGTGATGTGACGTGGCCACGACACTGAATGTCACACTGAGAAATGCATTTGATTGGTTAACACAGAAACAAGATTCAAAGTGCACTTCCTGTCACATTGATCTTATCCTGGTCTTTGTGAAGCACATTTCACCTCTCATTGTTCACCATTCACTCAGTCATTTTAATTATAATCTCAAAGATTTTTGATTTTATGAATTTTGGGAACTTTTCCATTACTGCTCTCATCTTGTAGTGCTTTTCATCTTTGGTTGGCATGTCCAGCTTCTGCCCTCACTCTGCATGTAGGTGCACAGCTCTGCAGCGAGCTAAACACACTTCCAACAGTGGTTGAAGACAGGAGTGGCCGGTGAGGGTTTTACTGGAACAAACTGTGAAAAAACAGTATCAGAAAGAAAATTCAATTAAAGCTGCAAGCAGCGATGAACGGGTCCTTGTACCTCATGTGCATCAGAGGGAGTGGCAGCCATTGTATCACTACTGGAGGACAGTTGATACAGCTCTGAATTCAGGATAATCGGACACTTTGTGAATGGGTAAAATATTATTTCCTGTGTGCAGTATTTGGTGCTGGAAATGACATATTGTAAATTGTGTATACAGTTGAGGAACTATGTGTCACTTAGGCTTCACTTCCTGTTGACCGTAGACAATACTACATAAGTGAAATATTAATGCATCAATACATTTACCTGATGAAAACTGACATGTATATACATTTTCATGAATATCGGACATTGTATGTAAGAGATAACTATCAGTTTCTGTGTCCACTATGTAGTGCTAGAGAACACCCACTAATTATATGTCATGTTATTGTATATCATGTGTAGACCACACCATGTAAATTTCATGTAAAATGGATGATATCAGTCACATAAGGTTGACTTACTGTTGTCAGTAGGTGGTGCTATGACTATGATTCAATATTGACATGTAGATGTGTTCAGGTCTGGACTTTGTGGCAGATTGGACAATGTAAAGTGGAGTTAAAACAACTTCCTGTTTCATATTTTGGGCAAAATTGACTGGCACGCCACACCAAAAATTTTCCATGAAAATTCAAAAGCTTTGCAATTTAGCATCACAAAGTTCTTTAGATGTCACCTACCAAATTTGAAGTCGTTCAGATTAATTCTCTCAGAAGATTTCATTAAAGTACAACCCCTGTAAATGGCTTCACTTTGCAAAAAAATTGCACAGTAAATTCAAATGTCTGACTTCCTGTTGGACTTAGGTTATGGCTTCAAGAGGCTTTTTTTAAAGTCTGGAGATGGTACATCTGTTCACCAAATTTCGGACATGTATGTCAAATTTAAAGGTGGGGGTGTCCTCGAGCCATTTTGCCAAACCCAGACCCAAGACCTATATCAGATATCAAGTTTCGCCACTTCTGATGCATGTGCAAAGTTGGTGAGTTTTTGAACAACCCTAGCACCTCAAAAATGCTAAAAGTATTGAGGCACTTTCATGCTCGGGCCCTAATGATATTGATTACAAATCAGTAAAAGACAAGATAGCATAAACAAGTGTCTGACTGAACCTACTGTCAAGACGAACTGGTACAGAAACAAGAAAACTGGACTGGATGGACTGGATGTATGATGAAACAAAGCATCATTAGTACAGATCAACATCAAAGAGGGTGTAATCAATACTGTGATAACAATGTGTTATGTAAGAGGCGTCACTCGAACCTTCTGTGAACCTTGGCTTTATGGGGCTTTGTAAAGAGTTTCAGGTCATTGTTTAAATCTCTGACTTGGAACTTTTCAGTTTTGGTTCACTTTCACCATTCTTATAGCGCCATTTTCAGCTGCAGTTTTCTGCAAAAAAGCACTAAAACGCTGCTGTGTACTACCTGCTCAGCACTAAATGATAAACAGACACAGTTAGTGACTAGCTGGTGAACATAGTGGAGCATTTATCAGCAAAAGAGAATGACAAACTGAGCTAAAAGAGATTGAATATTGGACTTACATTCACCATGTGTCCAGAAACATGAATCCAGATGAATGATAATGTTGCTCTGTAACTGCTGGATGTGTAAATAAGCAACTGGCTAACAAGTTCACCATATTAACTTAAAGTTACTACAGGAACTTTTAACTGGTTATGAAACAGTCTTATGATGCCTCTATATAATAATGTAATAATATTATAATACATAATATAGTATAGTATAGTATAGTATAATAAAGAGAGACAAGCCTATTTTAAGAAATCCCCTCATTCTGCTCCAATTTACAGTGCATCAGTCTGTGGTGAGAAAGGAGCAAAACCACATTAAAATACATAAAAATAAATGAATAAACTCATCAGTCAGTTTCCAGAATTAAGATGATATATGCAGGTTTTGACATTTAACTGTAAAATTCAGGCTAGATGGAGATTTTGTCATGCCTTATGGTTTAGGGGATGGATTTTGATGGGCTGTCAGGGTTTCTATTGTTCATGAAATTGCTCTGAAAGTGATGCCAACGATGCCCTTTAGTCAGTAAAGTAACAGTTGCT
Organism: Thunnus albacares; assembly: GCF_914725855.1. Taxonomy (NCBI): domain Eukaryota; kingdom Metazoa; phylum Chordata; class Actinopteri; order Scombriformes; family Scombridae; genus Thunnus; species Thunnus albacares. The sequence continues at coordinate 24,149,397 of NC_058115.1, forward strand.
TAACACAGCCTCAGACAACTAGCTCAATGTGGTTCATTTTACCTGTATTTAGTTATACTCTCTATTTTAATATGTATATGTCATATGTAATTGTAAATTAAATTTGCAATAACAGTGGAGGCAAACAGGGACATATTTTCATTTATATTTTTAATCTAGGCTCCACTGGAATATCTCTGCATGATTTACAGTTAAAAAAAACTCCCTATTTATCTTATAGCGGCTCTTTATGCAGCCCCTCAGTTCAGCCTCTATCAGAGGCAGGCCGTTTTAGCTCCTGTCTCTTCAAGGCCCCCCTCAAAGATTTTTGAGGGGGGCGTGCACATGCACGTAAAGCTGCTGTGGCGCACCCTGGTTCCTTTGTTTACTTTGGCGGTAAACATTTGTCTGCTCGTATGAGTGTCTGTCGTGACTGAGGGAAAGGACACAGTGCATTTTGGCTGGCTGAACAGGGTAAGTTGGAGGATCTGCTTGGAAGTTTGGCCATGGCTTTGGTTTGAAATATGAATTTGTAGGTTGCTTTGTTATCAGAGAGTTTTAGTGCTAGGACCAAGTCATAGTTTGTGCTGTTAACAGGTGGGCTGGGTGATAGGTGTCGGTCCTTGTCTGCATAGAACTGGTAAAGTCCCTGGTAGGCTGTAGCAGTGTTCCCCTTTTGAGTTCGTTGGGTGATCTTTGTAGTGTTGTGGCCAGCGGGGTTGAAGTGTTGCTTGGGAGCACATCCATGGCTTCTGGAGGGTTGCTAGTTTGCTAGTTGCCCCCCTGACCCATTGGGCTTTAGCACATAAATACCAACCACAAGCTGAATGAAATTAGGGGGGAGCTTAGGTAGGGGAACTTGGTGTTCAGATAGTGGGGAAAGTCCAAACCGGCTGGGGCGTAAGCTTCTTAGTGTGCATGGGGAGACTTTGCTGTGTCTTGCTGGGCCTGCGTCAGCATAAAGTTTTTTGGTTGGCTGGTTGTAATTGGAGGAATTTGGAGTTGAAATGGCAGAAAGTGAGGCGTTTATTGCTGCTCCGTCCGAGGAGGCCTTGGAGAGGTGCACAAAAGAGCAGTTGCTTAGATTGTTATTCAGTGGTGGTGGGGGTTACATGTCTCAAAATGTCTCAAAGAAAATATTAAAGTGGCTTTGAAATCAAAACTAGTTGAAATGGGGGTTATGACAGCAGACCCAGAGGTGCTTTCTCCAGTTGTCACTACTATACTTGTTCAGATGCAAGGGCTGACTTTTGAGCAACAAAAAGAGCCTCTCTTGATCCAAATGGAACAAGAGAAATGTAAACAAGAGTTGGAAGTTAAAAAGCAAATAGAGGTGTAGATGATTTGCCAGCAGACACAGAGAGCAAGGTTAGAGCTGGAGGGACATCGTCTATCTCTGAGTTAAGACAGCAAGTGGTGCAAGCAGTGAGGATCAGGGTGGGCAAGTGCCAAGGTCTGGTGTGCATCCCTTTGATATTAGTGATTTGCGTTGCCAAAGTTAAATGAGAGGGACCTAAATGTTTTTTTGTGTTGTTTGAGCATGTTAGTAAGGTGAGGAACTGGCTTGATGCGGACTGTGTTTTAATGTTCCAGTGTGTTCTCACTGGAAAGGTACAGAAAGCTTATTCATCCTTGTGCCTAGAAGATAGCTCTAGCTACCACAAAGTAAAATCTACCGTGCTTAAGGCCTATGAGTTTGTGCCAGAGGTGTACCGCCATCGGTTCAGGTCTTGGGAGAAGAGAAATGGTCAAACATATGTTGAATTTGATCTGACAAACCATTTTAAATGCTGGTTTACTGCACTCGAGGTTGCTAATTTTAATGACTTGTGTGATTTGGTTATTTTGGAGTAGTTCAAAAATATGCTTCCAGGCCGTATTATGACCTACATTAACGAGAAAAAGGTCACCACTGCTGCTGAGGCTGCTGCATCAGTAGATGAATATGTGCTGCTCCATAAAAGCAGTTTTAGGAAGCACACTGCTGCACGTGATGACTCTGGATGGAGAGGGAATAACTCCCTGGAAGGCTGAGTGTCCTGCTTTACAGACAAAAAATAAGGGAGTAAAACCTAATGTGAAGCCTTCTGTGGCAGCTGCATCTGCTGGTACTGGTCGCACCTCTGAAGTGCCTTCCTCTAATGGTTGTGAGCCTGATGTTTTGGCTGCGCATGCTCCTTTCATTAGAGATGGTTTTGTGTCACTGGTGGAAAATCCTGAGGGACACAGGTGCATATGACTCTTACATAGTGGACTCTGTGTTGCGTTTATCAGCAGAAACTGACACTGGTGATCAGTTGTGGGATGGGTTTAACCATTTTGCCTATGCCCTTGCACAAAATGATCCTTAGCTGTGAGCTTGTGCAGGGTGAGGGGCTGCGGTGGTACAGCCAGAGTTGCCCATTGAAGGGGTTCACTTTATTTTGAGCAATGGCTTGGCTGGTAGCCAGGTTTGGGCTGAAACTCCTTCATCAACTGTGGTTACACTCTGTCTGGGTGACACTGGGGAGGCCGCAGTTTGATCGGGCATTTATGCTCTGGGTGGATGCCAGCCAGGTGGGAGCAGGTGCCGTCTTGCTGTAGGAGGATGACCAGGGGGTGGTGAGGCCAGTAAGCTTCTTTTCCAAAAACTTAAACCGTTACCAGTTTAATTACTGATAGATAGAGTGATAGAGAAGGAAGCGTTGGCACTCATTTGGGCTTTGCAGCATTTTGAAGTGTATGTAGGAGCAGGTGTAGCACCTCTTGTGGTTTATACGGATTATAATCTTCTGACTTTTTTACAGTCTCTCAGGAGCCCAAACCAGAGACTAATGAGGTGGTCTTGGTTTTTGCAGGCCTATGACCTGGACATTAGACACATTAAAGGAATAGACAACATCATAGCAGATGTGTTGTCACGTGCCCCTTTGCTCTGAGTTCTTGCCCGTGTGACCTCTGAGCCTACTGTAACGCCATTTCTTTCTGCCCTTTTGACTTCCTCCTGCAAGTGCCTGTTGTCTTAATCTGCTTCCCAGGTACTGGGGTTGCTGAGGAGGGGTGGGGGAAGCAGCAGGTGGATTCCATTGTGTGCACTGTCAGTTACTGTGTCTTTGAGGTGCTACAGGAGCTGATTGCAGGAGGCTATCAACCAGATTTGGAGCACCTGAGCCCAGTGCTCCACAGGACATAAAAGGCCCAGCTTCCAGCATGGCTTGCTCTCTCTCTCCCCGCTAGTGAATGTTTTGTTTTGCTTAGCCTTTTGTTTTACTTTTATTACACAACACCCTCCTCCACACCCATCCATGTGAACACTACAGATGCCACTGACTAACACACCTCACATCCTGAAGTTACTTTGCAGTTTATTTACTTACTTACTCTACAATAAATTATTTGGTATTTATTGGCATTTGGTGTCATTTCCTGTTTTTGGCATGGCCTATGGGTTGGGTTATTACACCTCTTAAATGTTGATCTGTACTAGTGATACTTGGTTTAATCATTCATGTAAGACGACGTAACTAGTTCAACATTTTATTTTTGTGAATCCAGTTTCCTTGTTTCTGTACTAGTTCTTTACAGTGTGTAAATGCATGTGATTGGTTGTCACAGAATCTACATTCAAAGTGCACTTCCTGTCACATTGATCTTACAGTATGTTTGGTATGACACTTGTTTATGGTATCTTGTCTTTTTCTGATTTGTAATCAATATCATCAAATATAATTTCTGATACTAGTTTTTCACACTTTAACTGATTGTTTCAGTAAAATCCTCACAGGCCACTCCTGTTTTCAACCACTGTTGGAAGAGTGTTTAGCTCACTGCAGAGCTGTGCACCTACACGCAGAGTGAGGACAGAAGCTGGACATGCCGACCAAAGATGAAAAGCACTACAAGATGAGAGCATTAATAGAAGAGTTCCCAAAATTCATAAAATAAAAAATCTTTGAGATTATAATTAAAATAACTGAGTGGATGGTGAAGAATGAGAGGTGAAATATGCTTCACAAAGAACAGGATAGGATCAGTGTGACAGGAAGTGCACTTTGAATGTAGATTCTGTGTTAACCAATCAAATGCATTTCTCTGTGTGACATTCAGTGTCGTGACCACGTCACATCACCTTTACTCAGTGAAATACCAGAAAGGTTCCTAACAAGAGACAATGTCAAGATGATCGTGTTATGGGTAACACTGCTTGTTCTTCATCAAGGATGTAAGTATCATCTAATTCTGTGTATTCTCCATACAATTAAGAATTTGCATGCCAACAAGATGTTTGGAGGTTCATATAGCATCTTTTTGCAATATATATTTTCTACATCATACAATAATTGTTCTTTACAATGTGTATTCTATCATTTCATTTCATTCAGATACGCTGATTCCAGTGATCATGGTTCAACTTGGTGAACCTGCAACTTTGACATGTGCTTTATCTCATGATGAGCTCAGCAGTAAAAAACTCTACTGGTACAAGCAGAGTGCTGGTGATACTCTGAAATTAATTGTGAAACTGTATGGATCTACAACACCTGTGTATGAACCAGATTTTTCTCCCTCAAGATTTGACATACATAGAGATAAGAATTTTAGTAACCTGACCATTTTGAAGACAACCCAAGAAGACGAGGGAATGTACCATTGTGGAGTTGTAGAGTGGACGAATCCTGAATGGAGTGGGACATATTTGTTAGTAAAAGGTAATAATGTGATCTATTTTTTAACTTTAACTTTAAAGTGTCACTAAATTTCTCATTGTCATTACAATATTTAAATTTATATTTGAAATATACTTCAATATTTATATAATATATAATTTTCAAAATGTGTGTGGAGGTCTCTAATTTTTAACATAGTTTTACATTGCATAGGAAACACTGAAAGGACATCAGACTATACTGTTGTTCAGTGGCCGACAGTATCTGATCCAGTCCGTCCAGGAGACTCTGTGACTCTCCAGTGTTCAATCCTCTCTGAATACAAGAACAAGACGTGTCCAGGAGTACACAGTGTTTACTGGTTCAGAGCCAGATCAAATGCATCTCATCCAGACCTCATCTACACTGACGGAAGTAGCCGTGATGAATGTAGAAATAAAACTGGCATTCACTCATCTCCAAAGAGCTGTGTCTATCGCTTCTCTAAAAACATCAGCTCCTCTGATGATGGGACTTATTACTGTGCTGTGGCCACATGTGGAGAGATATTATTTGGAAATGGAACTAAACTGGAACTTGGTATGATTTAGTGGTCAATAATGAAAGTAATACTCAAATTATGTTGATAACATCATGATTGATAAGTCTTTCTTGTTGGTTTGTTTTCTAGTGCAAACAACACATTCACTATTTATTGGAATAGTGATATTAACAGTCTGCTTGACCATTTCTGTTGCTGCAAATGTCATCTTCATCTGCAACCGAAGTCTAAGAGTACGTGAACAATATAAAGGTAAGTGTTGTAACAAACTAAATGCTTTGTAGATTGAACATTGACTATATTTTATCTGAATAATCAAAGAAAATGTCCACCCTAACAATTTTTATTTTATGACATTATACTCTTACTAAAAAGTCAGATTAAGTTCCTTTATCTATCAAATATTTATTCTTATGATTTCATTCATCTTTAGGAATGGAAAGCACTATTTCAGAAGCTCGACATGACAACTTGCACCAATCGGTACATGATATTGTGGGTGAAAAAACAAAATGTGTTGTTGTTCTATTAAAGACACCATATATATATCACTTTATATATATAACCATTTTATTTGCTGCACAGACTGAAGCTGAAGACAAAATGAACTACGCTGCACTGAATTTCTCAGAAAGAAAAGCAACAAGAGGAAGAAAGAAGAAAGAGTTTTCAGAGGACAGTGTGTACTCTCAAGTTAAATGATGATACTGTTGATAATATTGAGCACTTGCATCTGTTTGTGATTGTTTTATTGTGTTTTTTTTATCTTGGCTAAATATTAAATATTAACCCTTACTCAAAAAAATCACTTTATTGTTGACACAGCTGGGACTATCATTGTGTATAACATAGTATTGTCACCTTTCTTACACACCATCTTTATCATATCAATATTATCTTCGATTAATTGTATTAACACAAAATTTTGTGTTTGAAAATTGCTCGTCTCAATCTGAAATTACTTACTGCTGCAATAAAAATTCTTAAATGAAATGGCTCAAATGTTTTTCATGTGTAATACTAACTGTGTTTTGAGTCTAAATATCAATTTAAAAATAAGTATCACTAAGGTAAGATATAACAAATACAGCATAATAAATCTGTTTTACAGCCTCCATCTTGAAATTAGTTGTCCCAGCCACAAAATGCTTTGTCTTGTATTTTCCAGTCGTGTAGATCTGGCAATCCTGACAGTACATTATGTTTTTATCAAGGTCAAATACAAGCTCCTTACGACCTGATTGCCATTTGCCATTAAATGTCCTCATTTTATTCTTCACCCCTCCTTTGTTTTCATTTTTATCATCAGCCTTCCTCTTCTGCTAATTTTGTTTTTTTGCCCCATTCAAAAATCTCCACATCTTTAGCTAACTGACCTATGAAACTCATGGATAAATCAACATCAGTGGTACAGTTTGCATACTCATGGTCTTGTGCAGTGGGTTCTACCACACGCTATGTCCAAGCCAATGGTTGTATTACACGCAGGGCTGTTGTGGTAAATAAAAGCTTGGGTAAACCCTATCTTACCATTGTCATGGTATTGTGGCCGCAAGGCCTTATAGATGAATAAATGGACCATTTGGTCTCTATCTTAAAAACAAATCTTGATTCTCACACAGTCTATAGTTTTTAAGTCTGTTTATATATTTTGCCATGTTACAAACATTGATCTATATTAAACCTGGACACTATTTTCCCAAATTTTTGTGTGTAAGTGACTGATTGGGACAACAATTTTTGAAACTGGTCCAGTATTGACCGAGAACGCTGCAGCCAGCAGCTGTAATGTGATCCAACGGGGTGATTGCGCCCCGTCAATGCATGTCCACTAAAAGTGCTTGTTTTTGTCACTTAGAGGCTCAGATTGTTATTATAAGTGTGACAACATTATGGAAAGGGCCACACATAGAAATAAAACGTTTTTATTTACCCTTTGCTTGATCCAGTCTGTTTGTTATTGTGTCAAACCAAGTCTCACTCAAGGAGAAGTCTTGTTCTGAAATCTTGCAAGAGTTGAGTTGTTGTCGAAATCAACTAAATATTCAGTCATGAAAGAGTTGGAGAGAGGAGTGCTGGGAAGAATTTGTTGTGTTGGAGTACAGAAAGCAAAACTTAGTGTTATCTAAAAGATTTTCAGGGTCATGGCTGAATATTTAGCTGATTTTGATAACAACTCAACTCCAGAAGGGTTCAGAGCTGGTTGAGTCCTGGGTTTTTGACTTGCAGGGAGCATTTCTACATCCATTAACCCTCTAAAACCTACACAGACAAAGAAGCGCCTGGACATATTTTTTTCCCCAACTCTGAGCTTATTCTTTCAGTGAGTATCAAGTGTTATACATCATATGATTCAGGGGAACCTACCCTTTCTTTCTGGTGCAGTGTGAAGTCACCATCATGCATTACCTTTGTGTGAGAATATCATATTTAGAAAAAAAGAGAAAAACGCCCAGTGAAAAAACTTGTTTTGTTGAACAACTTTATAGTCAATCAGGGAATTTTTTTCAATGTGAAAAGTGCTATTCAGGTGTTTTGGAGCTCCATGTCAAGTTCACTCAAATTCTGAATAATGTAAGAAAAACACCTTTTTGAAGTCTGAGTGGGCCATTTCTAAACCTGCAGAGGTGGCTGCTCAGATCTGAGGCGACCAAGTATCTCAGCATATATAGGGAACATTTCAATATATAGTTCAACATACACACACATATATCTGATGTGAGAAACTCTTAACTGCAGAAGTAACCCCTGGCTGTAAATCACTGAAGTAGAGTATTATCATGATTCAGAAATAAAAATCTAACATAATATTCAACTACTTAAACAAAGAGTAAAAGCTAAAACTATCTTCACACACTTCACTCTTCATTCTGTTTGCCAAATAATTTGTGGGTCAAAAACAAAAACAATTAGCTGAAGAAGCTACAATGGAGTACTCTCTTATGTTGTGTTCACACCAAACACAAAGAGAATTTTCGCCTTGCATTACTTGTGCGAGTTTGAAAAATTCACTTCATGTTTGGTGTGAACACAACATTGGACCTATTAAGCTGTATTCAGACCAAATCAGGCGGTGCGGCAAAAATGCCAGTCCCCTCATTCATTTGAAAAGGGGTGGTGTATTTCGGCTGTGGGTGTTTTGGCTGCAGTGGCGTTGCACCGGACTGTGGCCGGAAAGTTGAGCCTAAGTCAGCTTTTGGAGAAACACAACCAGACATAACTGCGGCTACCCTGGCCAATCACAGCCAGAGATCAGACTGATCACAGCTGTAAACTCTGCCATGAGGGGGTACAAAGATGTTACTAGGAGGAGGGGAGGACATTTCTATTTGTTTGATAACAGCTAAAAGTAAAGTCAGACTTTGCTTTCGTCTGTCCGACTCATTTTAAAAAAGATGAGAGAAAGAGAGAGAGAGAGAGAGAGTATCTGTAGTCGAGCGAGCTGGAGAGTGAGTAAAGAGAGAGAGCACTGGTAGCAAGAACCAGATCAATAAAATGTTATTTTCTAATTGTTTCACAGCGGTTACGTTCTAAAGGACAAATAAACACGCCCACACACCTCTGCTCAACCCTGCGGCTGTATGCTGCACCAACTGATTTGGTCTGAATACGGCCTTAAGCAGGGAGGATGTCTGCAAGTCCATAAACAGTATTAACATTTCTTCAACTGAAATGTTCAAATAGCATTAATTGATTAATTTGATTCAAATAGGAAACCATGACTTCTTAATTTCAACATTAACACTTGATCTGGTACATGTTTTAAAGAGAAAAGAGTAGTTTGTGTTCTGTTTTGTTAAGTTTTCTTCTTTTAAACAGACACCAGGATCCAGATGATACTCTATTTCATTCTACAGTATTTATGTTATTTTATTCTGTATGTTGCCATTTATAAGTGTACTTAATATTTTCATGTTGCTATAGTGAATGTGTTTCAGACTCAAAACACAGTTAGTATTACACATGAAAAGCATTTGAGCCATTTAGTTTAAGAATTTTTATTGCAGTAGTAATTTCAGATTGAGACAACAAACAGTTTTCAAACATAAAATTTGTGTTAATACAATTAAAGACCAAAGATAACATTGATATGATAAAGATGATAAAGATGATATGTAAGAAAGGCAACAATACTGTGTTATAGACTATGATAGTCCTAATTGTGTCAACAATAAAGTGATTTTTTTGAGTAAAGGTTAATATTTAATATTTAGCCAAGATAAAAAAAAAATACAACAAAATAATCACAAACAGATGCAAATGCTCAATATTATCAACAGTATCATCATTTAACTTGAGAGTACACACAATCCTCTGAAAACTCTTTCTTCTTTCTTCCTCTTGTTGCTTTTCTCTCTGAGAAATTCAGTGCAGCGTAGTTCATTCTGTCATCAACTTCAGTCTGTGCAGCAAATAAAATGGTTATATATATAAAGTGATATATACGGTGCCTTTAATGGAATAACAATACATTAAATTTTGTTTTTTCACTCACAATATCATTTACTGGTTGACGCAAGTTGTCATGTCGAGCTTCTGAAATAGTGCTTTCCATTCCTACAGATGAATGAAATCATAAAAATAAGTATTTGATAGATAAAGGAACTTAATCTGACTTTTTAGTAAGAGTATAATGTCATATAATAAAAGTCGTAAAGGTGGCCATTTTCTTTGATTATTCATATAAAATATAGTCAGAGAGTTTAATGAGGTACACAAAGGAAAAACAACCTCTATTGAGAGATAAATGTTTGTCTTTTGAATGCACGTTACTGCTATTGTTCAAAAGTTCAATAATAATATACAATAAGACATGATTTTTCTCAAGAACCTATACTGTAAAGGTTTGTCCAAACTTGAACATAAAATGTATAAATAAATTAATATGTCATATATCAGAACATGTTTCAATATAAAAGAAGCATTAAGTTTGTTACAACACTTACCTTTATATTGTTCACGTACTCTCAGACTTCGGTTGCAGATGAAGACGACAATTGCAACAACAGAAATGGCCAAGCAGACTATTAATATCACTATTCCAATAAATAGTGAATGTGTTGTTTGCACTAGAAAACAAACCAACAAGACAGACTTATCAATGTTGATGTTATCAACATAATATGAGTATTACTCTCATTATGAACACCATTTCATACCAAGATCCAGTTTAGTTCCATCTCCAAATAATATCTCTCCACATGTGGCCACAGCACAGTAATAAGTCCCATCATCAGAGGAGCTGATGTTTTTAGAGAAGCGATAGACACAGCTCTTTGGAGACGAGTGAATTTCAGTTTTCTTTCTACATTCATCACGGCTACTTCCATCAGTGTAGATGAGGTCTGGGTGAGATGCATCTGATCCGGCTCTGAACCAGTAAACACTGTGTCCTCCTGGACATGTCTTGTTCTTGTATTCAGAGAGGATTGAACACCGGAGAGTCACAGAGTGTCCTGGAGGGACTGGATCAGATACTGTCGGCCACCGAGCAACAGTATAGTTTGATGTCCTTTCAGTGTTTCCTATGCAATGCAAAACTACGTTAAAAACTTGAGACCTCCACACACATTTTGAAAACGGTATTGGTGTATATTTCAAATATAAATTTAAGTATTGTAATGAAAATGGGAAATTTAGTCATGCTTTAAAGTTAAATAGATGAAGTTATTACCTTTTACTAACAAATATGTTCCTCTCCATACAGGGATAATCCACTCCGTGATTGCACAATGGTACATTCCCTCGTCTTCTTGGGTTGTCCTCAAAATGTTCAGGTTACTAGAATTCTTATGGGTATTTATGTCCAATCTTGAGCGCGGAAACTCTGATCCATACTCAGGTGGTGCATTTTGATGCAGTATGACAATTAATTTCAGAGTGTCACCAGCACTCTGCTTGTACCAGTAGAGTTGTTTAAAGCTGAACACATCATTAGGGAAAGCACATGTCAAGTTTGCAGGTTCACCAAGTTGAACTGTGATCACTGGAACCAGCGTATCTGAATTAAGTGAAAATATAGAATACATATTGTAAATAACAATCACTGTATGATGTAGAAAATGTATTACGCAAAAAGATGATATATGAACCTCCAAACATCTTGTCAGCATGCAAATTCTTAATTGTATAGAGAATGCACAGAATTAGATGATACTTACATCCTTGATGAAGAACAAGCAGTGTTACCCATAACACGATCATCTTGACATTGTCTCTTGTTAGGAACCTTTCTGGTATTTCACTGAGTAAAGGAGGTGATGTGACGTGGCCACGACACTGAATGTCACACAGAGAAATGCATGTGACTGGTTGTCACAGAATCTACATTCAAAGTGCACTTCCTGTCACACTGATCTTATCCAGTTCTTTGTGAAGCATTCACTCAGTCATTTAAATGATCTCAAAGATTTTTGATTTAATGAATTTTGGGAACTCTTCTATTAATGCTCTCATCTTGTAGTGCTTTTCATCTTTGGTCGGCATGTCCAGCTTCTGTCATCACTCTGCATGTAGGTGCACAGCTCTGCAGTGAGCTAAACACACTTCTAACAGTAGTTGAAGACAGGAGTGGCCTGTGAGGACTTTACTGGAATAAACTGTGAAACTGTGAAAAAAATAGTATCAGAAAAGAAATTTGATATCGATTATATATCAGAAAAAGTCAAGATACCATAAACAAGTGTCAGACCAAACATATTGTAAAGACGAAGTAGTACAGAAACAAGAAAACTGGATTCATAAAAGTAAAATGTTAAACTAGTTATTTTGTGTGGCTGCTAAACCTGTGCAAATGAGACAAAAATATTGTGTGTAATTCACAAAGCACTCGCAAAGGGTGAAATGCACTGCAAACTGCACTGCCCAGGAAATAGTGTCATGGTGCACCTGTTTCATCTGCATGTATGTAAATTAGGCAATATTTATACATTCAATGCAAAACTGGCCCCTTTCTATGCAAATAAGCCTTGTTGCAAAAACATTATAACTCACAAAGACCAGCGCTAATTGCCACACACAATTAGAGTGGACTTATTAGTGTCTTCAGATAGTTGGTATTAACTGCTCACATACTCACTCCTCACTCATTCTCTCTCTGTCTCCTCAAATCTTCAAGCTTGTGAGGCTTGAATGATATTGAATGATATCAATGGCAAAATCTTCAGTCAGACATTTGGGGGGATCAAGTGAGTACAGAGGAGTAGGCTTGTTTTGCACTTTCACTTGCATAAAAATAAAAATGTCTTGACAGCCCAGGATTCATCCACAAGGGCTTCTTAATTACAAACAAACCCACCATATAAACCTGGAATCTGTGTGTAACAGCTGTGCTGTAGGTGTGTAGCAGAACACAGAACATTAATTACCATCAGATCCTGACCAACGTGATGTTAATGAAGTTACGACTGCTGTGCCACATATGTAAATGCTCACAGCCTCTTTCTCAGTTTGGAGACGCACTTATCGTTTCAGCTGCTGTGTGATGCTGCAGCCAGCTGTGACACACAGCCAGCTGTGGGCAACAAACAGAGCATCAGTCCTGATGTTTCTGTGAAATCCCACATACATTCAGCGACACCTGAACAACATCATTGTAAGATTCAGTCATTAATTAACATCTCAGACCTGCCTGAGTCATATTAATAGCTATAGCCTATTTTGATGGATGTGTCAGCAGATTATGTTATAGACACGAAATACTATAGAAGTAAAAGAAACAAAACTCATGAAAGTTGGTTTGTGATTGTGGAGAGCTCTGTGTGTGAGCACTTCTGATTAAAGATGCGCAATTTGAGGCTTTTGTGCTCTCTGCAGTTTTCATTATGGACCAATCTGTGTGCTGAAATGTGGGGAAAATCCTGGAATACTGGAAACCACTCTGCTTACTCAAACAGACTCTCAGTGAGCTGAGAGCATGAACAGTCAGAGAGTGAGAGAGAGAGAGAAAGAGTAAATGAAGAGAGCGAGCGGCGGGGCAGCGAGAGCAAAGCACATTAGAGACATTAGAGAAATAAAACATTATTTCTAGCGTCATTCTCCACCAGTTTAAAAACTGCTAAGATCACTTTCTATCAGAACAAGATCTGTGGTGCCACAGAGGTTCGGAAACTCACTCCTCAATCCGCCTCCTCTTCCACCCTCCACTCTGCTCACTGCAGACATGTTTGCCTCATTTTTTACTGATAAGGCCTCTGCCATCAGTAACCAGTTCCCTGAGCCTGACCAACTCAAACTGCAGCTGCCAGCTAACAGGGACACATTCTCCTCATTCTCCACTCTGACTGAGGAGGAGGTCTCCAAACTTCTGCTGGACTCCTGTCCCACTACCTGTCCACTGGACCCAATACTATCCAACCTTCTACAGACAATTTCCTCCACACTTAATCCCACATTCACACATATCATCAACTCCTCACTTACGACAGGTGTGTTCCCTAACACATTTAAACAAGCTTGGGTCACCCCACTACTCAAAAAACCTACATTCAACCCAGCCCAGATTGTAAACTACAGACCGGTTTCACTCCTGCCCTTCCTATCAAAAACGTAGTGCACAGTCTTTAAACAAGTCTCTGAATTCCTTTCTTAGAACAACCTGTACAATCCGAGTCAGTCTGGCTTAAAGTGGGGTGACTCTACTGAGACTGCAATCCTGTCAGTTATAGAATCACTACATTCAGCTAGAGCTGCTGGTCAGTCCTCAGCTCTATTGCTGCTACATCTGTCAGCTGCCTTTAACATGGTTAATCACCAAATCCTCCTCTGCACACTCACTGAGCTTGGTATCTCAGGATCCGCTCAGGTTCATGTCCTACCTCTCAGGGAGATAGTTTAGAGTATCTTGGAGGGGAGATGTGTCCACAGCTTATCAACAGGGGTTCCTCAAGGGTCAGTTCTCAGCCCCCTTTTCTCCTCAATATTCACTGACTCACTTGGCGCAATAATCCGCTCCCATGGTTTCTCATACCATTGCTATGCTGATGATACCCTGTCGTTCCCGCCAGAAGACCACATAGTCTTGGCTCAGATCTCCTCATGCCTTGCTGATATATCGGCATGGGTGAAAGAATGCCGCCTTCAACATAAACTCTCTAAGACTGAGCTCCTTGTCATCCCAGCCAGTCCCTCTGTACAACAAGACATCAGTATCCAGCTCGAATCAACGCAACTCATGTCCACAAAGTCTGCCCTAAACTTGGGTGTCATGATTGATGACGAATTAACCTTTAAGGTTCACATGGCCTCAATTGCTCGGTCGTGTTGATTTTGTGGAGCTTTTTTCCTATGTTTATTCAAGAGCGTGGTATATCAATTGAGAGCATGATTTATTGATTTCGCGTTCAAATTTTGTAATATTGTCCCTCAAAACCCTGCCATTGCACTCAAATAGCCTCTGCTTGTGCTTAGATTTACTCTGTTTCTACTCAAACTCTTTAACTGGGTTCATCCTCTCCTGCCCTCCAGGGCTTTATTAAATGTACTTCCTTTGCTTTCTTTACGACTTTTGGAATAAAAGGACGGTTAATTTATACACAAGCACCCGTACTTTTTACTATAATAGCTGCATACAGTATTATAGTAGCCGCATGGGACAGTGCCCGCCTGTCGGTGTGCTGGAGGAGAAAATAATATCACTTTCGTCATAAATGTTTCTATGGTTAAGCCCATGTGACAACGGCGAGATGATTGCTTGAACTTCATTTTCATCATTACACGGACCCACAGTTGTAGTTTTCTCAGGCTGGTTAGCAGCTCCTCCATCCGGACTGCTGCTAGTGCAAAGCCACTGACTGCTAATACCGCCGACGTTACAAAGGAAAATATGCAAAGCAGCTTGCTAGCCAATTAAATCTGTATCTACGAAGCTGTGTAAAAATGAATCAGGGATCCTCTCTAAGAAACTGAACAAAACCAGCTGGTGCATCATCGCAGACAGGCTGGAAATAAAGCTGCTAACATTAATTAGCCTGATTCACTCAACACTCATCAGCTCATAAAACTGTCATAAAAACTGATTTTAATCCCCCTGCTTTGGTTGTTAAACTGTCACATTCACACCGATATGAAGAGCAGGTGATGTCATCATATCAACCAATAAGCGCAGGTATGTCTTTGTGCCGCGGGGCACGCAGGGCTCATGCAGACAGGCATTGTAGAAAGGAATGAAGGATGGATTTTGTTTTCAAGTGACTGGTGAGTCCTGCTGTATTAATTATCTACAGAGTTGATTAAGATTGTTGTTGGCAATGCTCGACTTTGCTGCTGTGAGACATGTGGCTTAATATCTATCTTTCAGAAAATCTTTCCTTTATTGTTGGCTGATTGTTGAGCAACATGAGTGAACATCTACTATCGGAAGACTGGGTTGGCAGTTTTGCTAATGCATGTGTGGGAGAAATAAAGAGGTTAGCATATTTTCAGCTTGTTGAGGTGGTGGTTTGAGTACATGAGTTAACAGGTGTCGGAAGGCGATTTTGCAATGGACTTATTTTTAATGACGTAGTTCGCATATTGTTTTGATTTTAGTTGTTGGTGATGATTGCACTTTAGCTCCTTTTACACAGCCCGTTCAAAGCGGGAATACTGCACCTGTAATCCGCCTCGCTGTAAAAGGGACAGCTGGGTCCGTGGGACTGGGAGCTGATGCTGTTGTGTTAGCCCGTATTCAGACCAAATCAGGCGGTGTGGCATACAGCTGCGGGGTTGAGCGGAGCTGTGTGGGGATGCAGGTGTGTTTGTGCTTTAGAGCGTAAACACTGTGAAACAATCAGAAAATAACGTTTTATTGATCTTATTCATCAGCTTCCTCACTAAAGTTACTAGCACTCCCTCTCTTCATTCACTCTCTAGCTCACTCGACCACAGCTGCTCTCTCACTCTCTCTCTCTCTTTTTCTCTCATCTTTTTGAAAATGAGTCAGGAAGTCGACAGAAAAGTCGAATTTAACTTTTAACGTTGTCAAACGAAGAGAAATGTCCTTCCCTTGTCCTAGTAACATCTTTGTACTTGCTCATGGCAGGGTTTACAGCTCTGATCAGTCTTATCTCCATCACGCCACTGAATCCGGAACGCTGACACACATGGAGGTGGCTTCATGCTGGCTTTGTGTCGTTCACTGTAAAAAGCAAAGGCGGATCCTCTTCATGGCTATAATGCGAGTTCTCTGTATAAAAGAGGCTTGTGTGTGTGTGTGTGTTTGTGTGTGACCATTGAAGGCCCAGTGGTCCACTACTGTTTTTAAAGTTACCAGCCAATCAGAATTTCCACCAGCCAAAATATTTTTTAAATGTAAGTATCAGTAAGATAAGATATAAAAGATATAGCATAATAAATCTCTTTTGCAGCCTCCAATTTGAAATCATTTGTCCCAATCACAAATTGGTTCATCTTGTATTTCCAGACATATAGATCCTGACAGTATGTTATGATTTTTTTAGATCAAATACAAGACGCTCACGACTTGATCACCATTTGGCATTAAATGTCTTCATTTTATTCTTCTCTCCTCCTTCATTTTCATTTTCATCCTCCACCTTCCTCTTCTGCTAATTTGGGGTTTTTACCCCAGTTAAAAATCTTCACATCTTTAGCTAACTGACCTATGAAACTCATTGATAAATCAAGATCAAGTATAGTGATTCAGTTTGTATACTCATGGTCTTGCGTAGTGGATTCTACCATACGCTACATCCAAGCCAATGTGTATTACAGGTTGGGCTGCAGTGGTAAATAAAAGCTTGGGTAAACCCTACCTTACGTCAGCCACTCTATCGCAGTTGCGAGGCCTTATGTATGGATAGATAGATCAGTCTCCATCTTAAAAACAAATCTCAATTTTCACACAGTCTATATGGTTCTTAATATAGATCAATGTTTGTAATATGACAAAATAACAAAATTGACTAACAAATAACAAATTGGGGAATTAATTTGCTCAAACTCCCAATCAAAATCACAACAGTTTGACTTACAGATGTATCAGTCGGATGAATTATGGATCAGTGTTTTGTGTTTCATAATAACTGACACTATCTGTCTCTTTTAGTGTTGTGTTTACAACATTTAATGAGGCCATTAACCTTTTAACAGCAGAGAAACAAAATATTAATAGAGTTGTTGTGTAGTATTAGTACCTGTATTAAATGATCTTTAAGTCATTTTATAGTGGGTTTCAATCTTATGCTTTGACTTTTGTTTGTTGGGATGTCCTAAAGTTTACATTTGGATAACAGATTGTGCCTATAAAAATAATTACCACAACAGTAATTCATCTAGATACAGGTGTAAATCCCTTACCAGCCTCCTGCTTTGAATTTGTTCATGTCTCTCCATCACCTGATGCCTGGGCTGCTTCTTTGTGTTTGGCTTTGAACCTTTAACTTTTCTTTTAAATCTTGAGTGAATTGCATCTTCTTCCTTCTTGAATCAGTTCTTTACTTTCTCCTTGTTTTTAGTATTACACATGGAAAGCATTTGAACCATTTTAAGAATTTTTTTATTGCAGCAATTTACAAATCATTTCAGATTAAGACAATCATTTTTCAGACACTAAATTTTGTGTTATTACAATTAAAAACCAAATATGTAATTATATGTGAATAATGCAACGACAAAATATTATAGGCTGTGATAGTCCTAATTTTATCAATAATAAAGCAACTGAGTAAGCTCTAATATTTGGTGCTTAGTTAAGATAAAAAAAAAATACAACAAAACAATCACAAACAGAAGCAAGTGCTCAGTATCATCAACATTTAACTTGAGAGTACACACTGTCCTCTGAAAACTCTTTCTTCTTTCTTCCTCTTGTTGCTTTTCTTTCCGAGAAATTCAGTGCAGCGTAGTTCATTCTGTCATCAGCTTCAGTCTGTGCAGCAAATGAAATAGTTATGTATATATATGTATATATACATGTATGTATATATAATGTGATATAAACATACAGTGTCTTTAATGGAGTAATAACTCACAATATCACGTTGGTGCAAATTGTCATGTCGAGCTTCTGAATTCGTGTTTTCCATTCCTAAAGGTAAATTAAATCATAAGAATAAATATTTTGGTTGATAAAGGAACTTAATCTGGCTTTTTAAAGAATAATTTTGTAAAAAAATGTATAATTGTATTTAAAAATTCTGATAAAATATAGTTACAGGCTGAATTTAATGATCAACATTCTCTATGGAGACTTAAATGTTTGCCTTTTGAATGCATGTTGCTGCTGTTGTTCAACAGTTCATTAATAATATACAATATGACATGATTTTATCCAAGAACCTATAATGTAAAGGTTTGTCCAAACGTGTACATCAAATGTATAAATAAATGAATATATCATACATCAGAAAATGTTTTCGATGTAACAGAAGCATTTAGTTTGTTACAACACTTACCTTTATATTGTTCATGTACTCTTAGACTTCGGTTGCAGATGAAAACGACATTTGCAACAACAGAAATGGCCAAGCAGACTATTAATATCACTATTCCGATAAATAATGAATGCGTTGTTTGCACTAGAAAACAAACACACACAAAGAAAGATGTATAAATGTTTCTTAAAGAGACTTATAAATCATGATGTTATCAACATAATTTGAGTATTACTTTCATTATTGAACACTAAATCATACCAAGTTCCAGTTTAGTTCCATTTCCGAATAATATCTCCCCACATGTGGCCACAGCACAGTAATAAGTCCCATCATCAGAGGAGATGACGTTTTTAGAGAAGCGATAGACACAGCTCTTTGGAGACGAGTGAATGCCAGTTTTATTTCTACATTCATCACGGCTACTTCCATCAGTGTAGATGAAGTCTGGATGAGATGCATCTGACCCGGCTCTGAACCAGTAAACACTGTGTACTCCTGGACACGTCTTGTTCTCGTAGTCAGAGAGGATTGAACACTGGAGAGTCACAGAGTCTCCTGGACGGACTGGATCAGATACTGTCGGCCACTGAACAACAGTATAGTTTGATGTCCTTTCAGTGTTTCCTATGCAATGCAAAACTACGTTAAAAACTTGAGACCTCCACACACATTTTGAAAACTGGTATTGAAGTATATCTCAAACATAAATTCAAATTTTGTAATGAAATTGGTAATGACGCTGAAAAGTTAAAGTAAAATAGATCACAGTATTACCTTTAACTAACAAATATGTCCCACTCCATTCAGGATTAATCCAGTCCATGATTGCACAATGGTACATTCCCTCGTCTTCTTGGGTTGTCGTCAAAATAGTCAGGTTACTAAAACTCTTATCAGTATTTACGCCCAATCTTGAGGGAGAAAACTCTGATCCATACTCAGGTGTTAAAGATTTAATCAGTTTCACAATCAATTTCAGAGTATCACCGGCACTCTGCTTGTACCAGTAGAGTCTTTTACTGCTGAGCTCATCATGAGATAAAGCGCATGTCAAGTTTGCAGGTTCACCAAGTTGAACCGTGATCACTGGAATCAGCGTATCTGAATGAAATGAAAACATAGAATACACATTGTAAATAACAATTATTGTATGATGTAGAAAATTATGAAAACTAAATTATGAAAATAATGCAAAAAGATGATATATGAACCTCCAAACATCTTGTCAGCATGCAAATTCTTAATTGTATACAGAATGCACAGAATTAGATGATACTTACATCCTTGATGAAGAACAAGCAGTGTTACCCATAACACAATCATCTTGACATTGTCTCTTGTTAGGAACCTTTCTGGTATTTCACTGAGTAAAGGAGGTGATGTAACGTGGCCACGACACTGAATGTCACACAGAGAAATGCATTTGATTGGTTAACACAGAATCTACATTCAAAGTGCACTTCCTGTCACACTGATCCTATCCTGTTCTTTGTGAAGCATATTTCACCTCTCATTCTTCACCATTCACTTCGTCATTTTAATGACAATCTCAAAGATTTTTGATTTTATGAATTTTGGGAACTCTTCCATTACTGCTCTCATTCTGTAGTGCTTTTCATCTTTCATCTTCATCAAGTGCTAAACACACTTCTAACAGTGGTTGAAAACAGGAGTGGCCTGTGAGGATTTTACTGGAACAAACAGTGAAACTGTGAAAAAATAGTATCAGAAA
Organism: Thunnus albacares; assembly: GCF_914725855.1. Lineage (NCBI taxonomy): Eukaryota > Metazoa > Chordata > Actinopteri > Scombriformes > Scombridae > Thunnus > Thunnus albacares. The sequence goes on from NC_058115.1 coordinate 24,169,671, forward strand.
AGAAATTTGATGATATTGATTACAAATCAGAAAAAGTCAAGATACCATAAACAAGTGTCAGACCAAACATACTGTAAAGACAAACTAGTACAGAAACAAGGAAACTGGATTCACAAAAGTAAACTGTAGGAAGGTTCATCAGTACGAGTGATGCCTCTCACATTACACATTGTTATTTGGCACAGTATCAGTCTCTTTAGTGTTGATCTGTACTAATGATACTTTGCTTCATCATACATACAGGACAACATAACTAAACATAGCACAAAAAGTAAGGAAATTTTTGTTTGGTAGATTATTTCTTTGTTGTAACAATGCTCCTTGGCAATAAATCTTATACCATTGGAAAGCCTGTTTATTTCCATTTTAAATGGTACCACATTTGTAAGGAACATGCATTTGTGGGATGAGCAGAAGAGCTGAGTATGTGGGTTGTGTCCATGAAAAATATGCCAAATCTTCTCTGCCAATGCCAAACAGCTTATTTTGCTGTTGCTATTGACTCTTGTTTTGAGCTTCTGGTACCCCCAGGTGCTGCCAATCAGGTGATAGAGTAACATCTTCTGGTGGAGGCAGTGTGATGGTGTGGGGCGGCATCTCCCTCACTGGAAAAACAAGGCTTGTCATCATTGGAGGCAATCTCAATGCAGAGAGATATCGAGATGAGATTCTGCAACCAGTGGCAATCCCATATCTCCACAGTCTGGGACTGAACTCTATCCTCCATGATGACAATGCTTGCCCCCACAGAGTGGGGTTTATCAGAGACTACCTCCAGAATTTGGGAGTGGAGAGGATGGAATGGCCTGCCAGCAGTCTTGACCTCAACCCCATTGGACACTTGTGGGATCAGCTTGGGCGTGCTGTTCGTGCCAGAGTGACCAACACGACTACGTTGGCTGACTTGCGACAAATGCTGGTAGAAGAATGGGATGCCATCCCACAGCAGTGTGTGACCAGGCTGGTGACGAGCATGAGGAGGAGGTGCCAGGCTGTTGTGGCTGTGTATGGTTCTTCCACACACTACTGAGGCTCCTGTCTGTTAAATGAATAAACTGTTAAATTGCCAATATGTCTTGTTTCTTCAAACTTCAATCATCCAATCCACCAAACACCAAACAAGAGTCAATGGCAGAACAAGCTGTTTGGCATTGGCAGAGAAGATTTGGCATATTTTTCATGAGTGCAACCCACATACTCAGCTCTGCTGCTCATCCCACAAATGCATGTTCCTTACAAATGTGGTATCATTTAAAATGGAAATAAACAGGCTTTCCAACAGTGTAAGACTTTTTGCCAAGGAGCATTGTTACAACAAAGAAATAATCTACCAAACAAAAATTTCCTTACTTTTTGTGCTATGTTTAGTTATGTTGTCCTGTATGTATGATGAAGCATAGTATCATTAGTACAGATCAACACTAAAGAGACTATGATACTGTGCCAAATAACAATGTGTAATGTGAGAGGCATCACTCGTACTGATGAACCTTCTGTGAACCTCGGCTTTACGGGGCTTTATAACGAGTTTAAGGTTATTGTTTAACTGTCTGACTGGCAACTTTTCAATTTTGGTTCACTCTCACCATTCACATAGTGCAAAAAGAAAGCACTAAATACCCACTGTGTACTACCTGCTCAGCACCAAATGACAAACTAGGGATGTGCATTTGTATTTGTATCTATATTTGTTGAGGCAGCAAAATTATTTATATTTGTATTTGTATTCAAATAAAAGTGGAAATATAAAATCCAGTTTTTGTTTTTAGTACACTTTTACTTTTAGGATATTAAAGTGTTAAAAGCAGTGTTACATAGGAGTTCCCCACACTGGGTCTTGAACTTGATTTTCCCAGATCATAGATGACTGCACTGACTACTGAGCTAAACCAAATGCATCGCTATTGTGCAGACAGACCTCTACCTATTTATACACCCATAACACTGAGACAGCACAGCATGTAACATGTAGGGAAGAGCTTCAAAGGCGATTATTGCTTTTCACTTTTTATTTACTGCCTATTTTTTACAACCTAACTTTGTGGGGAACAACAGGTTATGGAGTCCCTTGTAAGCACTTTGCTTGTGTCAGTAGCTCAGCTTTATCTCGTGGGAACACCTCCAACTCAAGGAGTGATGTCCAAATGAGGAAATGTGCATCATGTAGCAGGTGGATGTGACTCCCTCATTGAGATCTGCTGATAGATCTGACAAGGGAGCAGAGGAGAGAGACTGAGATAGCGATGTAACCGACCTGCGTGCTGGTATTTGACATGTTTATTTTCTTCTTCCCAAGAATGCGCAAGGGTGCGAAGGCCCATTCAACGCTGCTTGCAGCTTTAATTTTCATTATTATTACTATTGCTTCTCAGCTTGATCATGAATAATCAGTCAAATTCTGAATAATGTAAGAAAAACATATTAAAGCAGCTGGTTCTAGAGAGCTGCTCAGTGCAGCGGATGCTGGTCTCAGTCAGAACACAGTTTAGAGAACTACACATTAACTAGCCTCCTCTAGTTATCTTACTATTAACTACAATGATACATACTTGGCAACTCAGTCAGCGTCAGTGAGAGTGTGCCCACCTGCATTGTTATCACAACCACTGATTGTAACTGATGCATAATATTATTTGTTATGGTTTGTTATGGTCTGAGCAGGTTGGAAGGACTGCAGCCTCTGTGGTTGCATAGGCCAAAGGTAGGGATGTGCTTGACGAGGCTACGAGTGGGAGGCAGGGCTTTGTTCAGGCTGTTCTCAGCAGGAAAGCAGAAATAGTGACAGACGGGTTCAGTGAATTCAGACACGAAGAGCTAAATGTGGCGGGGCGGTCAAACAGGAATGTCTGACTGAAAGATGTTAGCCTGACATTCTGAGTACTTTTTCTTTTAAATTGTTGGAAAGTTTGAGGACATGAAGTATGAGTGGACCATTTCTAAACCTCCAGAGGTGGCTGTTTAGATCTGAGGCGGTCAGGTTCCTTAACATGTATAGGGAACCTACTCATAAACATGTATCTGATGTGAGAGACACTTACCTGCAGAAGTAACCCCTGGCTGTAAATCACTGAAGTAGAGTATTATCATGATTCAGAAATAAAAATCTAAAATAAAATATTCAACTACTTAAACAAAAAGTAAAAGCTAAAAACTTTCTTCAGACACTTTACTCTTCATTCTGTTTGCCAAAGAATTTGTGGGCCAAAACCAAAACAATGAGCTAAAGAAGCTACAATGGAGTACTCTCTTAGGGCTATTAAGCAGGGAGGATGTCTGTAGGTCCATAAACTGTATTAAAATGTCTTAAACTGAAATGTCCAAATAGTATGAATTGATCAATTTGACTCAAATATGAAACCATGACTTCTTAATTTCCACATTAACACTTGATCTGGTACATGTTCTAAAGGGAAAAGAGTAGTTTGTGTTCTGTTTTGTTACGTTTTCTTCAGACATCAGGATCCAGATGAGACTCTGCTATTTCATTCTACAGTATTTATGTTATTTTATTCTGTTTGGTGCCAAGTTTACTTATTTTTCCATTTTGCCAAAGTGAATGTGTTTCATTCTCAAAACACAGTTAGTATTACACATAGAAAGAATTTGAGCCATTTAGTTTAAGAATTTTTATTGCAACAGTAAACAATTTCAGATTGAGACAACAAACACAAAATTTTGTGTTAATACAATTAAAGAAAAAAGATAAAACTGACATGAAATAGCTGATATGTAAGAAAGGCAACAATAATATGTGATAGACTATGATTGTTCTAAGTTTGTCAACAATTAAGTGATTTTTTTGAGTAAGGGTTAATATTTAATATTTAGCCAAGATAAAAACAAAACAAAACAAAACAATCACAAACAGATGCAAGTGCTCAATATTATCAACAGTATCAACATTTAACTCATGAGTACACTAGGGTTGGGCATCGAGAACTGGTTCCAAAATTTAGATTCCCAGTGAATCATTAAGACATTCTTATTTCGATTCCACTTATCAGTTCCCAAACACGTTACATATCTGCAAGGACCTGTCTCCATTATGCATCAATGCAACAGCTTGTTTGTTTACATATGAGCATGCATGGCTAACATCACAACAATATTGAGAGAAAGATGGACCGCGGTAAACGCTCTAAAGTGTGTCTTCACTTTATTTAAGAAAATGAAAAGGCAAAGTACAATGCATGTGGGAGGCTAATTAGGTGTAAGTCAGATTGCACATCAAATCTGACCAAATATTTAAGGCAGCACGGCGCCGGTCTCCCAGCCTGAGGGTGTCATCAGCCAGCACCTCCAGTAGAGCCAGGGATACCAAGCTGCGACACACTGTCTATGTATGTTTGTAAGTTTCTGTTTCCTGTTGTCATTAAGGTGTCACTTTTCTTTTTCAAGTTTTTCTTGTTGTTCAGCAACATAAAGGAAGTCCTCAGCTGCATTCAGACTGAAAACAGTGCTGTGCTGGTGTGATCAATGAAATACAATCCAGCAGTCTAGTGGGGGGAACAGATTATTGCGTTTCTGATCAGAAAAACACTGCACAGCAGTTTGTTATACTCACAGACTGGATTTAACAACTCTGGAAAATTGTCACACTGCAACCCTGTTCACTAGTGCACACATGTGACATGTCTGTGTCTACAGACCTCCGAAAAAAGTGACAGCACACTATGTCATTGAGGGAAAGATGAGACAGAACGTCTTCCGGACAAAAGCAGAAAGTTCAGTTTAAAAGACTTTGAAATGACTTATTTTAATGAAACAATAAAAGTCATAGTAAACACTTAAAAGAATGAAGATATTTTTGTTATTTAAACATTTGATCTCTTTTTTCTTACCACATTGGAATAGAAACTGGGAATCGTTAAGCAGAAACAGAATCAGAATTGATAAAATTCAGACGATACTCAACCGTAGAGTACACACTGTCGTCTGAAAACTCTTTCTTCTTTCTTCTTCTCGTTGCTTTTCTTTCTGGGAAATTCATTGCAGTGTAGTTCATTTTGTCTTCAGCTTCAGTCTGTGCAGCAAATAAAACAGTTATATATATAAATTGACATATATATATATATATATATATATATATAATGCCTTTAATGGAATAACAATACATTTCATTTTGTTCTTTCACTCACAATATCATGTCTTTGTTGGCGCAAGTTGTCATGTTGAGCTTCTGAAATAGTGCTTTCCATTCCTAAAAATGAATGAAATCATAACAATAAACATTTGATTACATAAAGGAACTTAATCTGACTTCTTAGTAAGAATATAATGTCATAAAAAAAATCGTTAGGATGTACATTTTCTTTGATTATTCATATAAAATATAGTTAAATGAGGTACACAAAGGAAAAACAACTTCTATGAAGACTTAAATGTTTGTCTTTTGAATGCATGTTGCTGCTGTTGTTCAAAAGTTCATTAATAATATACAATATGACATGATTTTACCCAAGAACCTATACTGTAAAGGTTTGTCTGAACATGATTTCAATGTAACATAAGCATTTAGTTTGTTATAACACTTACCTTTATATTGTTCACATACTCTTAGACTTCGGTTGCAGATGAAGACGACAATTGCAACAACAGAAATGGCCAAGCAGACTGTTAATATCACTATTCCAATAAATAGTGAATGCGTTGTTTGCTCTAGAAAACAAACACACAAGATAGACTTATCAATGTTGATGTTATCAGCATAATTTGAGTATTACTCTCATTATGAACACCATTTCATACCAAGTTCCAGTTTAGTTCCATCTCCAAATAATATCTCTCCACATGTGGCCACAGCACAGTAATAAGTCCCATCATCAGAGGAGCTGATGTTTTTAGAGAAGCGATAGACACAGCTCTTTGGAGACGAGTGAATGCCAGTTTTCTTTCTACATTCATCACGGCTACTTCCATCAGTGTAGATGAAGTCCGGGCGAGATGCATTTGATCCGGCTCTGAACCAGTAAACACTGTGTCCTCCTGGACACGTCTTGTTCTTGTAGTCAGAGAGGACTGAACACTGGAGAGTCACAGAGTCTCCTGGACGGACTGGATCAGATGCTGTCGGCCACTGAACAACAGTATAGTTTGATGTCCTTTCAGTGTTTCCTATGCAATACAAAACTACGTTAAAAACTTGAGACCTCCACACACATTTTGAAAACGGTATTGAAGTATATTTCAAATATAAATTTAAGTATTGTAATGAAAATGGGAAATTTAGTGACGCTTTAAAGTTAAATAGATCAATTATTACCTTTTACTAACAAATATGTTCCTCTCCATACAGGAATAATCCACTCCGTGATTGCACAATGGTACATTCCCTCGTCTTCTTGGGTTGTCCTCAAAATGGTCAGGTTAACAAAATTCTTATCAGTATTTATGTCCAATCTTGAGCGGGGAAACTCTGATCCGTACTCAGGTGGTGCATTTTGATGCAGTATCACAATTAATTTCAGAGTGTCACCAGCACTCTGCTTGTACCAGTAGAGTTGTTTAAAGCTGACCACATCATTAGGGAAAGCACATGTCAAAGTTGCAGGTTCACCATGTTGAACCGTGATCACCGGAACCAGCGTATCTGAATGAAATGAAAATATAGAATACACATTGTAAATAACAATCACTGTATGATGTAGAAAATGTATTATGCAAAAAGATGATATATGAACCTCCAAACATCTTGTCAGCATGCAAATTCTTAATTGTATAGAGAATGCACAGAATTAGATGGTACTTACATCCTTGATGAAGAACAAGCAGTGTTACCCATAACACAATCATCTTGACATTGTCTCTTGTTAGGAACCTTTCTGGTATTTCACTGAGTAAAGGAGGTGATGTAACGTCGCCACAACACTGAATGTCACACAGAGAAATGCATGTGATTGGTTATTACAGATTCAAAGTGCACTTCCTGTCACATTGGTCTTATCTTGGTTTTTGTGAAGCATATTTCACCTCTCATTCTTTACCATTCACATTCGTTTTAATGATAATCTCAAAGATTTTGATTTAATGAATTTTGGGACCTCTTCTATTAATGCTCTCATCTTGTAGTGCTTTTCATGTTTGGTCGGCATGTCCAGCTTCTGTCCTCACTCTGCATGTAGGTGCAAAACTCTGCAGTGAGCTAAACACACTTTTAACAGTGATTGAAGGCAGGAGTGGCCGGTGAGAAACTGTGAAAAAATAGTATCATAAAAGAAATTTGATGATATTGATTACAAATCAGAAAAAGACAAGATACCATAAACAAGTGTCAGACCAAACATATTGTAAAGACAAACTAGCACAGAAACAAGGAAACTGGATTCACAAAAGTAAACTGTTAAACTAAACATAGCACAAAAAGTAAGGAAATTTGTGTTTAGTAGATTATTTCTTTGTTGTAACAATGCTCCTTGGCAATAAATCTTATACCATTGGAAAGCCTGTTTATTTCCATTTTAAATGGTACCACATTTGTAAGGAACATGCATTTGTGGGATGAGCAGCAGAGCTGAGTATGTGGGTTGCGCCCATGAAAAATATGCCAAATCTTCTCTGCCAATGCCAAACAGCTTACTTTACTGTTGCTATTGACTCTTGTTTTGAGCTTCTGGTACCCCCAGGTGCTGCCAATCAGGTGATAGAGTAACATCTTCTGGTGGAGGCAGTGTGATGGTGTGGGGCAGCATCTCCCTCACTGGAAAAACAAGGCTTGTCATCATTGGAGGCAATCTCAATGCAGAGAGATATCGAGATGAGATTCTGCAAACAGTGGCAATCCCATATCTCCACAGTCTGGGACTGAACTCTATCCTCCACGATGACAACGCTTGCCCCCACAGAGTGGGGTTTATCAGAGACTACCTCCAGAATTTGGGAGTGGAGAGGATGGAATGGCCTGCCAGCAGTCCTGACCTCAACCCCATTGGACACTTGTGGGATCAGCTTGGGCGTGCTGTTCGTGCCAGAGTGACCAACACGACTATGTTGGCTGACTTGCGACAAATGCTGGTTGAAGATTGGGATGCCATTCCACAGCAGTGTGTGACCAGGCTGGTGACGAGCATGAGGAGGAGGTGCCAGGCTGTTGTGGCTGTGTATGGTTCTTCCACACACTACTGAGGCTACTGTCTGTTAAATGAATAAATTGTTAAATTGCCAATATGTCTTGTGTCTTCAGACTTCAATAATCCAATCCACCAAACACCAAACAAGAGTCAATGGCAGAATAAGCTGTTTGGCATTGGCAGAGAAGATTTGGCATATTTTTCATGAGTGCAACCCACATACTCAGCTCTGCTGCTCATCCCACAAATGCATGTTCCTTACAAATGTGGTATCATTTAAAATGGAAATAAACAGGCTTTCCAATGGTATAAGGAGCATTGTTACAACAAAGAAATAATCTACTAAACACAAATTTCCTTACTTTTTGTGCTATGTTTAGTTATGTTGTCTTGTATGTATGATGAAGCAACGTATCATTAGTACAGATCAACACTAAAGAGACTGTGATACTGTGCCAAATAACAATGTGTAATGTGAGAGGCATCACTCGTACTGATGAACCTTCTGTGAACCTCGGCTTTACGGGGCTTTATAACGAGTTTAAGGTTATTGTTTAACTGTCTGACTGGCAACTTTTCAATTTTGGTTCACTCTCACCATTCACATAGTGCAAAAAGAAAGCACTAAATACCCACTGTGTACTACCTGCTCAGCACCAAATGACAAACTAGGGATGTGCATTTGTATTTGTATCTATATTTGTTGAGGCAGCAAAATTAACTATATTTGTATTTGTATTCAAATAAAAGTGGAAATATGCGTAAAAATCCAGTTTTTATTTTTAGTACGCTTTTACTTTTAGGATATTAAAGTGTTAAAAGCAGTGTTACATAGGAGTTCCCCACACTGGGTCTTGAATTTGATTTTCCCAGATCATAGATGACTGCAGTGACTACTGAGCTAAATCAAATGCTTCACTGTTGTGCAGACAGACCTCTACCTATTTATACACCCATAACACTGAGACAGCACAGCATGTAACATGTAGGGAAGAACTTCAAAGGCGATTATTGCTTTTCACTTTTTATTTACTGCCTATTTTTTACAACCTAACTTTGTGGGGAACAACAGGTTATGGAGAGTCCCTTGTATGCACTTTGCTTGTGTCAGTAGCTCAGGTTTATCTCTGGGGAACACCTCCAACTCAAGGAGTGATGTCCAAATGAGGAAATGTGCATCATGTAGCAGGTGGATGTGACTCCCTCATTGAGATCTGCGGATAGACCTGACAGGGGAGCAGAGGAGAGAGACTGAGATAGCGATGTAACCGACCTGCGTGCTGGTATTTGACATGTTTATTTTCTTCTTCACGAGAATGCGCAAGGGTGCGAAGGCCCATTCAACGCTGCTTGCAGCTTTAATTTTCATTATTATTACTATTGCTTCTCAGCTTGATCATGAATAATCAGTCCAATTCTGAATAATGTAAGAAAAACATATTAAAGCAGCTGGTTCTAGAGAGCTGCTCAGTGCAGCGGATGCTGGTCTCAGTCAGAACACAGTTTAGAGAACTACACATTAACTAGCCTCCTCTAGTTATCTTACTATTAACTACAATGATACAGACTTGGCAACTCAGTCAGCATCAGTGAGAGTGTGCCCACCTGCATTGTTATCACAACCACTGACTGTAACTGATGCGTAATATTATTTTTATGGTTTGTTATGGTCTGAGCAGGTTGGAAGGACTGCAGCCTCCGTGGTTGCATAGGCCAAAGGTGGGGATGTGCTTGACAAGGCTACGAGTGGGAGGCAGGGCTTTGTTCAGGCAGTTCTCAAGCAGGAAAGAGGAAATAGTGACAGACGGGTTCAGTGAATTCAGATACTAAGAGCTAAATGTGGCATGTCGGTCAAACAGGAATGTCTGACTGAAAGATGTTAGCTTGACATTCATAGTATTTTTTTTTAAATTGTTGGAAAGTTTGAGGACATGAAGTATGAGTGGACCATTTCTAAACCTCCAGAGGTGGCTGCTTAGATCTGAGGCAGTCAGGTTCCTCAACATGTATAGGGAACCTACACATACACATGTATGTGATGTGAGAAACACTTAACCGCAGAGGTAACCCCTGGCTGTAAATCACTGAAGTAGAGTATTATCATGATTCAGAAATAAAAATCTAAAATAAAATATTCAACTACTTAAACAAAAAGTAAAAGCTAAAAACTCTCTTCAGACACTTTACTCTTCATTCTGTTTGCCAAAGAATTTGTGGGCCAAAACCAAAACAATTAGCTAAAGAAGCTACAATGGAGTACTCTCTTAGGGCTATTAAGCAGGGAGGATGTCTGTAGGTCCATAAACTGTATTAAAATGTCTTAAACTGAAATGTCCAAATAGTATGAATTGATCAATTTGACTCAAATATGAAACCATGACTTCTTAATTTTCACATTAACACTTGATCTGGTACATGTTCTAAAGGGAAAAGAGTAGTTTGTGTTCTGTTTTGTTACGTTTTCTTCAGACATCAGGATCCAGATGAGACTCTGCTATTTCATTCTACAGTATTTATGTTATTTTATTCTGTTTGGTGCCAAGTTTACTTATTTTTCCATTTTGCCAAAGTGAATGTGTTTCATTCTCAAAACACAGTTAGTATTACACATAGAAAGAATTTGAGCCATTTAGTTAAAGAATTTTTATTGCAACAGTAAATAATTTCATATTGAGACAACAAACACAAAATTTTGTGTTAATACAATTAAAGAAAAAAGATAAAACTGACATGAAATAGCTGATATGTAAGAAAGGCAACAATAATATGTGATAGACTATGATTGTTCTAAGTTTGTCAACAATTAAGTGATTTTTTTGAGTAAGGGTTAATATTTAATATTTAGCTAAGATAAAAACAAAACAAAACAAAACAATCACAAACAGATGCAAGTGCTCAATATTATCAACAGTATCAACATTTAACTCATGAGTACACTAAGGTTGGGCATCGAGAACTGGTTCCAAAATTTAGATTCCCAGTGAATCATTAAGAAATTCTTATTTCGATTCCACTTATCAGTTCCCAAACACGTTACATATCTGCAAGGACCTGTCTCCATTATGCATCAATGCAACAGCTTGTTTGTTTCCATATGAGCATGCATGGCTAACATCACAACAATATTGAGAGAAAGATGGACCGCGGTAAACGCTCTAAAGTGTGTCTTCACTTCAATGAAAAGGCAAAGTACAATGCATGTGGGAGGCTAATTAGGTGTAAATCAGATTGCACATCAAATCTGACCAAATATTTAAGGCAGCACGGCGCCGGTCTCCCAGCCCGAGTGTGTCATCAGCCAGCACCCCCAGTAGAGCCAGGGATACCAAGCTGCTACACACTGTCTATGTATGTTTGTAAGTTTCTGTTTCCTGTTGTCATTAAGGTGTCACTTTTCTTTTTCAACTTTTTCTTGTTGTTCAGCAACATAAAGGAAGTCCTCAGCTGCATTCAGACTGAAAACAGTGCTGTGTTGGTGTGATCAATGAAATACAATCCAGCAGTCTAGTGGGGGGAACAGATTATTGCGTTTAAAGGCTGATCAGAAAAACACTGCACAGCAGTTTGTTATACTCACAGACTGGATTTAACAACTCTGGAAAATTATCACACCACAACCCTGTTCACTAGTGCACACATGTGACATGTCTGTGTCTACAGACCTCCGAAAAAGTGACAGCACACTATATCATTGAGGGAAAGATGAGACAGAACGTCTTCCGGACAAAAGCAGAAAGTTCAGTTAAAAAGACTTTGAAATGACTTATTTTAATGAAACAATAAAAGTCATAGTAAACGCTTAAAAGAATGAAGATATTTTTGTTATTTAAACATTTGATCTCTTTTTTCTTACCACATTGGAATAGAAACTGGGAATCGTTAAGCAGAAACAGAATCAGAATTGATAAAATTCAGACGATACTCAACCGTAGAGTACACACTGTCATCTGAAAACTCTTTCTTCTTTCTTCTTCTCGTTGCTTTTCTTTCTGGGAAATTCATTGCAGTGTAGTTCATTTTGTCTTCAGCTTCAGTCTGTGCAGCAAAAAAACAGTTATATATATAAATTGACATATATATATATATATATATATATATATATATATATATATATAATGCCTTTAATGGAATAACAATACATTTCATTTTGTTCTTTCACTCACAATATCATGTCTTTGTTGGCGCAAGTTGTCATGTCGAGCTTCTGAAATAGTGCTTTCCATTCCTAAAAATGAATGAAATCATAACAATAAACATTTGATTACATAAAGGAACTTAATCTGACTTCTTAGTAAGAATATAATGTCATTAAAAAAATCGTTAGGATGTACATTTTCTTTGATTATTCATATAAAATATAGTTAAATGAGGTACACAAAGGAAAAACAACTTCTATGAAGACTTAAATGTTTGTCTTTTGAATGCATGTTGCTGCTGTTGTTCAAAAGTTCATTAATAATATACAATATGACATGATTTTACCCAAGAACCTATACTGTAAAGCTTTGTCTGAACATGATTTCAATGTAACATAAGCATTTAGTTTGTTACAACACTTACCTTTATATTGTTCACATACTCTTAGACTTCGGTTGCAGATGAAGACGACAATTGCAACAACAGAAATGGCCAAGCAGACTGTTAATATCACTATTCCAATAAATAGTGAATGCGTTGTTTGCACTAGAAAACAAACACACAAGAAAGACTTATCAATGTTGATGTTATCAACATAATTTGAGTAATACTTTCACTATGAACACCATTTCATACCAAGTTCCAGTTTAGTTCCATTTCCAAATAATATCTCTCCACATGTGGCCACCGCACAGTAATAAGTCCCATCATCAGAGGAGCTGATGTTTTTAGAGAAGCGATAGACACAGCTCTTTGGAGACGAGTGAATGCCAGTTTTCTTTCTACATTCATCACGGCTACTTCCATCAGTGTAGATGAGGTCTGGATGAGATGCATCTGATCTGGCTCTGAACCAGTAAACACTGTGTCCTCCTGGACACGTCTTGTTCTTGTAGTCAGAGAGGATTGAACACTGGAGAGTCACAGAGTCTCCTGGAGGGACTGGATCAGATGCTGTCGGCCACTGAACAACAGTATAGTTTGATGTCCTTTCAGTGTTTCCTATGCAATGCAAAACTATGTTAAAAACTTGAGACCTCCACACACATTTTGAAAACGGTATTGAAGTATATTTCAAATATAAATTTAAGTATTGTAATGAAAATGGGAAATTTAGTGACGCTTTAAAGTTAAATAGATCAATTATTACCTTTTACTAACAAATATGTTCCTCTCCATACAGGAATAATCCACTCCGTGATTGCACAATGGTACATTCCCTCGTCTTCTTGGGTTGTCCTCAAAATGGTCAGGTTACTAAAATTCTTATGGGTATTTATGTCCAATCTTGAGCGGGGAAACTCTGATCCATACTCAGGTGGTGCATTTTGATGCAGTATGACAATTAATTTCAGAGTGTCACCAGCACTCTGCTTGTACCAGTAGAGTTGTTTAAAGCTGACCACATCATTAGGGAAAGCACATGTCAAAGTTGCAGGTTCACCATGTTGAACCGTGATCACCGGAACCAGCGTATCTGAATTAAGTGAAAATATAGAATACATATTGTAAATAACAATCACTGTATGATGTAGAAAATGTATTATGCAAAAAGATGATATATGAACCCCCAAACATCTTGTCAGCATGCAAATTCTTAGTTGTATAGAGAATGCACAGAATTAGATGGTACTTACATCCTTGATGAAGAACAAGCAGTGTTACCCATAACACGATCATCTTGACATTGTCTCTTGTTAGGAACCTTTCTGGTATTTCACTGAGTAAAGGAGGTGATGTAACGTGGCCACAACACTGAATGTCACACTGAGAAATGCATGTGATTGGTTATTACAGATTCAAAGTGCACTTCCTGTCACATTGGTCTTATCTTGGTTTTTGTGAAGCATATTTCACCTCTCATTCTTTACCATTCACATTCGTTTTAATGATAATCTCAAAGATTTTGATTTAATGAATTTTGGGACCTCTTCTATTAATGCTCTCATCTTGTAGTGCTTTTCATGTTTGGTCGGCATGTCCAGCTTCTGTCCTCACTCTGCATGTAGGTGCAAAACTCTGCAGTGAGCTAAACACACTTTTAACAGTGATTGAAGGCAGGAGTGGCCTGTGAGGATTTCACTGGAACAAACAGTGAAACTGTGAAAATACAGTATCATAAAAGAAATTTGATGATATTGATTACAAATCAGAAAAAGACAAGACACCATAAACAAGTGTCTGACCAAACATATTGTAAAGACAAACTAGTACAGAAACAAGGAAACTGGATTCACAAAAGTAAACTGTTAAACTAAACATAGCACAAAAAGTAAGGAAATTTGTGTTTAGTAGATTATTTCTTTGTTGTAACAATGCGGCTTGGCTATAAATCTTATACCGTTGGAAAGCCTGTTTATTTCTGTTTTAAATGGTGCCACATTTGTAAGGAATTTGTGGGATGAGCAGCAGAGCTGAGTATGTGGGTTGCGCCCATGAAAAATATGCCAAATCTTCTCTGCCAATGCCAAACAGCTTATTTTGCTGTTGCTATTGACTCTTGTTTTGAGCTTCTAGTACCCCCAGGTGCTGCCAGTCAGGTGATAGAGTAACATCTTCTGGTGGAGGCAGTGTGATGGTGTGGGGCGGCATCTCCCTCACTGGAAAAACGAGGCTTGTCATCATTGGAGGCAATCTCAATGCAGAGAGATATCGAGATGAGATTCTGCAACCAGTGGCAATCCCATATCTCCACAGTCTGGGACCGAGCTCTATCCTCTACGATGACAACGCTTGCCCCCACAGAGCGGGGTTTATCAGAGACTACCTCCAGAATTTGGGAGTGGAGAGGATGGAATGGCCTGCCAGCAGTCCTGACCTCAACCCCATTGGACACTTGTGGGATCAGCTTGGGCGTGCTGTTCGTGCCAGAGTGACTAACACAACCACGTTGGCTGACTTGTGACAAATGCCGGTTGAATGAGATGCCATCCCACAGCAGTGTGTGACAAGGCTGGTGACAAGCATGAGGAGGAGGTGCCAGGCTGTTGTGGCTGTGTATGGTTCTTCCACACGCTACTGAGGCTCCTGCCTGTTAAATGAATAAATTGTTAAATTGCCAATATGTCTTGTTTCTTCAAACTTCAATCATCCAATCCACCAAACACCAAACAAGAGTCAATGGCAGAATAAGCTGTTTGGCATTGGCAGAGAAGATTTGGCATATTTTTCATGAGTGCAACCCACATACTCAGCTCTGCTGCTCATCCCACAAATGCAGGTTCCTTACAAATGTGATACCATTTAAAAGGGAAATGAACAGGCTTTCCAACAGTGTAAGATTTTTTGCCAATGAGCATTGTTACAATAAAGAAATAATCTACCAAACAAAAATTTCCTTACTTTTTGTGCTATGTTTAGTTATGTTGTCCTGTATGTATGATGAAGCAAAGTATCATTAGTACAGATCAACACTAAAGAGACTGTGATACTGTGCCAAATAACAATGTGTAATGTGAGAGGCATCACTTGTACTGGTTTTCTGTGAACCTCGGCTTTACGGGGCTTTATAACGAGTTTAAGGTTATTGTTTAACTGTCTGACTGGCAACTTTTCAATTTTGATTCACTCTCACCATTCACATAGTGCAAAAAGAAAGCACTAAATGCCCACTGTGTACTATTTGCCCAGCACCAAATGACAATCTAGGGATGTGCATTTGTATTTGTATCTATATTTGTTGAGGCAGCAAAATTAACTATATTTGTATTTGTATTCAACAGTGGAAATACGCGTAAAAATCCAGTTTTTATTTTTAGTACGCTTTTACTTTTAGGATATTAAAGTGTTAAAAGTAGTGTTACATAGGAGTTCCTCACACTGGGTCTTGAACTTGATTTTCCCAGATCATAGATGACTGCACTGACTACTGAGCTAAACCAAATGCATCACTATTGTGCAGACAGACCTCTACCTATTTATACACCCATAACACTGAGACAGCACAGCATGTAACATGTAGGGAAGAACTTCAAAGGTGATTATTGCTTTTCACTTTTTATTTACTGCCTATTTTTTACAACCTAACTTTGTGGGGAACAACAGGTTATGGAGCGTGTTGGTATTTGACATGTTTATTTTCTTTTTCCCCATGCTTCTCAGCTTGATCATGAATAATCAGTCAAATTCTGAATAATGTAAGAAAAACATATTAAAGCAGCTGGTTCTAGAGAGCTGCTCAGTGCAGCGGATGCTGGTCTCAGTCAGAACACAGTTTAGAGAACTACACATTAACTAGCCTCCTCTAGTTATCTTACTATTAACTATAATGATACAGACTTGGCAACTCAGTCAGCGTCAGTGAGAGTGTGCCCACCTGCATTGTTATCACAACCACTGACTGTAATTGATGCATAATATTATTTGTCATGGTTTGTTATGGTCTGAGCAGGTTGGAAGGACTGCAGCCTCTGTGGTTGCATAGGCCAAAGGTGGGGATGTGCTTGATGAGGCTACGAGTGGGAGGCAGGGCTTTGTTCAGGCTGTTCTCATCAGGAAAGAAGAAATAGTGACAGACGGGTTCAGTGAATTCAGACACGAAGAGCTAAATGTGGCGGGGCGGTCAAACAGGAATGTCTGACTGAAAGATGTTAGCCTTACATTCATAGTTTTTTTTTTTAATTGTTTGAAAGTTTGAGGACATGAAGTATGAGTGGACCATTTCTAAACCTCCAGAGGTGGCTGCTTAGATCTGAGGCGGTCAGGTTCCTCAACATGTATAGGGAACCTACACATACACATGTATGTGATGTGAGAAACACTTAACCGCAGAGGTAACCCCTGGCTGTAAATCACTGAAGTAGAGTATTATCATGATTCAGATATAAAAATCTAAAGTAAAATATTCAACTACTTAAACAAAAAGTAAAAGCTAAAAACTCTCTTCAGACACTTTACTCTTCATTCTGTTTGCCAAAAACCAAAACAATGAGCTAAAGAAGCTACAATGGAGTACTCTCTTAGGGCTATTAAGCAGGGAGGATGTCTGTAGGTCCATAAACTGTATTAAAATGTCTTAAACTGAAATGTCCAAATAGTATGAATTGATTAATTTGACTCAAATATGAAACCATGACTTCTTAATTTCCACATTAACACTTGATCTGGTACATGTTCTAAAGGGAAAAGAGTAGTTTGTGTTCTGTTTTGTTACGTTTTCTTCAGACATCAGGATCCAGATGAGACTCTGCTATTTCATTCTACAGTATTTATGTTATTTTATTCTGTTTGGTGCCAAGTTTACTTATTTTTTCATTTTGCCAAAGTGAATGTGTTTCATTCTCAAAACACAGTTAGTATTACACATAGAAAGAATTTGAGCCATTTAGTTTAAGAATTTTTATTGCAACAGTAAATAATTTCAGATTGAGACAACAAACATAATTTTTTTTGTTAATACAATTAAAGAAAAAAGATAAAATTGACATGATATAGCTGATATGTAAGAAAGGCAACAATAATATGTGATAGACTATGATTGTCCTAAGTTTGTCAACAATTAAGTGATTTTTTTGAGTAAGGGTTAATATTTAATATTTAGCCCAGATAAAAACAAAACCAAACAAAATCACAAACAGATAAACAGATGCAAGTGCTCGAAATTATATAACAGTATCAACATTTAACTCATGAGTACACTAAGGTTGGGCATCGAGAACTGGTTCCAAAATTTAGATTCCCAATGAATCATTAAGAAATTTTAATTTCGCTTCCACTTATCAGTTCCCAAACACGTTACATATCTGCAAGGACCTGTCTCCGTACAGTACAAAGTACAATGCATGTGGGAGGCTAATTAGCTGTAAGTCAGGTTGCACATCAAATCTGACCAAATATTTAAGGCAGCACGGCGCCGGTCTCCCAGCCCGAGTGTGTCATCAGCCAGCACCTCCAGTAGAGCCAGGGATACCAAGCTGCGACACACTGTCTATGTATGTTTGTAAGTTTCTGTTTCCTGTTGTCATTAAGGTGTCACTTTTCTTTTTCAATTTTTTCTTGTTGTTCAGCAACATAAAGGAAGTCCTCAGCTGCATTCAGACTGAAAACAGTGCTGTGTTGGTGTGATCAATGAAATACAATCCAGCAGACTAGTGGGGGGAACAGATTATTGCGTTTAAAGGCTGATCAGAAAAACACTGCACAGCGCTTTGTTATACTCACAGACTGGATTTAACAACTCTGGAAAGTTATCACGCTGCAACCCTGTTCACTAGTGCGCACATGTGACATGTCTGTGTCTGCAGACCTCCGAAAAAAGTGACAGCACACTATGTCATCGAGGGAAAGATGAGACAGAAAGTCTTCCGGACAAAAGCAGAAAGTTCAGTTAAAAAGACCTTGAATTGACTTATTTTAATGAAACAATAAAAGTCATGGTAAACACTTAAAAGAATGAAGATATTTTTGTTATTTAAACGTTTGATCTCTTTTTTTTTACCACATTGGAATAGAAACTGGGAATTGTTAAGCAGAAACAGAATCAGAATCGATAAAATTCAGACGATACTCAACCGTAGAGTACACACTGTCGTCTGAAAACTCTTTCTTCTTTCTTCTTCTTGTTGCTTTTCTTTCTGGGAAATTCATTGCAGTGTAGTTCATTTTGTCTTCAGCTTCAGTCTGTGCAGCAAATACAATGGTTATATATATAAAGTGATATATATACGGTGCCTTTAATGGAATAACAATACATTTCATTTTATTTTTGCACTCACAATATCATGTCCCTGTTGGCGCGAGTTGTCATGTCGGGCTTCTGAAATAGTGCTTTCCATTCCTAAAAATGAATGAAACCATATCAATAAACATTTGATTAGATAAAGGAACATAATCTGACTTCTTAATAAGAGTATAAGGTCATAAAATAAATCATTAGGATGGACATTTTCTTTGATTATTCATATAAAATATAGTCAGAGAGTTAAATGAGGTACACAAAGGAAAAACAACCTCTATGAAGACTTAAATGTTTGTCTTTTGAATGCATGTTGCTGCTGTTGTTCAAAAGTTCATTAATAATATACAATATGACATGATTTTACCCAAGAACATATACTGTAAAGGTTTGTCCAAACTTGTACATAAAATGTATAAATAAATGAATATGTCATACATCAGAACATGTTTTCAATATAAAAGAAGCATTTAGTTTGTTACAACACTTACCTTTATATTGTTCACGTACTCTTAGACTTCGGTTGCAGATGAAGACGACAATTGCAACAACAGAAATGGTCAAGCAGACTATTAATATCACTATTCCGATAAATAGTGACTGTGTTGTTTGCACTAGAAAACAAACACACACAAAAAGAAAGATGTATCAAAGATTAAAGAGACTTATCAATCATGATGTTATCAACATAATTTGAGTATTACTTTAATTATTGACCACTAAATCATACCAAGTTCCAATTTAGTTCCATTTCCAAATAATATCTCTCCACATGTGGCCACAGCACAGTAATAAGTCCCAGCATCAGAGGAGCTGACGTTTTTAGAGAAGCGATAGACACAGCTCTTTGGAGACGAGTGAATGCCAGTTTTCTTTCTACATTCATCACGGCTACTTCCATCAGTGTAGATGAGGTCTGGATGAGATGCATCTGACCCGGCTCTGAACCAGTAAACACTGTGTACTCCAGGACACGTCTTGTTCTTGTATTCAGAGAGGACTGAACACTGGAGAGTCACAGAGTCTCCTGGACGGACTGGATCAGACACTGTCGGCCACTGAACAACAGTATAGTTTGATGTCCTTTCAGTGTTTCCTATGCAATGCAAAACTATGTTAATAATTAGAGACCTTCACACACACTGAAAACTGGTATTGAAGTATATCTCAAACATAAATTCAAGTTTTGTAATGAAATTGGGAAATTTAGTGACACTTTAAAGTTAAAGTAAAATAGATCACATTATTACCTTTTACTAACAAATATGTCCCGTTCCATGTAGTATTCGTCCACTCTGTGATTCCACAATGGTACATTCCCTCGTCTTCTTGGGTTGTCTTCAAAATGGTCAGGTTACAAAAATTTTTATCAATATTTGTGTCCAATTTTGTGGAAGAAAACTCTGGTGCATATTCAGGTGTTCTAGATTTAATCACTTTCAGGATTAATTTCAGAGTATCACCGGCACTCTGCTTGTACCAGTAGATATGTTTTAAGCTGAACTCATCATTAGGGAAAGCACATGTCAAGTTTGCAGGTTCACCAAGTTGAACTGTGATCACTGGAACCAGCGCATCTGAATGAAATTAAAATATAAAATACATGACATTGTAAATAACAATTATTGTATGATCAAGAAAATGTATTATGCAAAAAGATGATATATGAACCAACCAAACATTTTGTTGCAAATTCTTAGTTGTATACAGAATGCACAGAATTAGATGGTACTTACATCCTTGATGAAGAACAAGCAGTGTTACCCATAACATGATCATCTTCACAATGTCTCTTGTTAGGAACCTTTCTGGTATTTCACTGAGTAAAGGAGGTGATGTGACGTGGTCACGACACTGAATGTCACACTGAGAAATGCATGTGATTGGTTATTACAGATTCAAAGTGCACTTCCTGTCACATTAGTCTCATTCTGGTCTTTGTGAAGCATATTTCACCTCTCATTCTTCACCATTCACTCAGTCATTTTAATGATAATCTCAAAGATTTTTGATTTTATGAATTTTGGGAACTCTTCTATTACTGCTCTCATCTTGTAGTGCTTTTCATCTTTGGTTGGTATGTCCAGCTTCTGTCCTCACTCTGCATGTAGGTGCAAAACTCTGCAGCAAGCTAAACACGCTTCCAACAGTGGTTGAAGATTTTACTGGAACAAAGTGTGAAAATGTGAAAATACAGTGTCAGAAAAGATATTTGATGATATTGATTACAAATCAGAAAAAGACAAGATACCATAAACAAGTGTCAGGCCAAACATATTGTAAAGACGAACTAGTACAGAAACAAGAAAACTGGATTCACAAAAGTAAAATGTTACACAAGTCACGTTGTCCCGCATGTATGATGAAACAAAGTATCATTAGAACAGATCAACATATGTAGTATGAAGAACAACTTTATTAATTGACCGACGCGTAGGTCAACTAATAAAGTTGTTCTTCATACTACAAGTGTTGCTTGAGTTCTCATCCTCTAGACTTCTTTCCTTTCTCCGTGCACCTTGGAAGTAAGTGAAGTTGTGCCAGAGACCCTTACTCTGCATCTACAGATCAACATATAAAATTTATACTGTGTCAAATAACAATGTGTAATGTGAGAGGCATCACTCGTACTGATGAACCTTCTGTGAATCTTGGCTTTATGGGGCTTCATAACAAGTTTTAGGTCATTGTTTAGCTGTCTGATTTGCAACTTTTGGTTCGATCTCACTGTTCTCACAGCGCCAAAAAAAAAGCACCAAATACCCACTGTGTACTACCTGCTCAGCACCAAATGTCAAACAGATACAGTTAGCAACTAGCTGGTGAACATAGTGGAACATTTAGCAGCAAAAGAGACAAATATTTCCCTCAGGAGTTGGTTGAAATGAAAAACAGAGCTAAAAGAGAGTCAATATTGGACTTATATTCACCAGATATCCAGAAACATGATTCCAAATGAATAATAATGTTGCTCCATAACTGCTGGATCTGTAAATAAGCAACTAGCTAACAAGTTCATCATATCAACTTAAAGTTACTACGAGGAAACCTTTGGTTATGAAACAGTCTCATGATGCCTCTGATGCCTCTTTATGACCTACATGAGCAAATGAGACCATCAGCAAGAAGACTGGCTATTTCTATACAGTTATTCTAAATGCCTGCCACCAGGGTGCCCCCTAGAAAATTTCAAAGTCAAAGCTCCCACCTTTAAATTTGACATAGATGTATGAAATTGCGCATGCTGATGTAAAATCTCCTGACTTAAAAACAGCCTCTTGGAGCCATACCTTAAGTCCAATAGGAAGTCAGACATTTCGAATCTACTTCACATTTTTTCCGCAAAGTGAAGCCATTTACAGGCATTGTACTTTAATGAACTCCTCCTAGAGATTAATCCGAGCAATTTCAAATTTGGTACGTGATATCTAAAGACCTTTACGATGCTAAATTGCAAAGATTTTTCATTTTCATGGAGTGCCCTTGGTGTGGTGGGCCGGTAAATTTTGCAAAAAACATGTTTGGGGCATTAAAAAGGAAGTTGTATCTCCACTTTACATTGTCCAGTCTGCCCCAGATTTCTCATGCTTGATAAGAGTCCAGGCCTGAACAGAACTACATGTCAATATTGAATCATAGTCATAGCACCACCTACTGACAACAGGAAGTCAGCCTTACATGACAAACATCATCCGATTTACAGGAAATTTATATGGTGTGGTCTAAACATGATATACAACAACATGACATATAATTAGTGGGTGTTCTCTAGCGCCACATAGTGGACACAGAAACTGATATTTATCTCTTACATACAATGTCCAATATTCATGAAAATGTATATCCATGCCAGTTGCCCTCTGATGTATTGCTTCGTTAATATTTCACTTGTTAAGTATTGCCTATGGGCAACAGCAAGTGAAGCCTAAGTGACATATAGTTCCTCAAATGTATACACAGTTACCAATATGTCATTTCAAGCACCACATACTGCACACAAGAAATAATATTTTACCAATTCACACAGTGTCCGATAATCCTGAAAATTCAGAGCTGAGTCAATAGACCTCCAGTATTGAAACCATGGCTGCTACTCACTCCGACGGGTGCAAGGGCCTGTTCGTCACTGCTTGCAGTTTTAATTATTATTATTTCTTGTCAGATCGATCATGAATAATCTGTCAAATTCTGAATAATGTAAGAAAAACATTAAAAATGTTATTTTAAAATGTACACTTGCATTGTGGTCACAACCCACTACGGTAACTTTAACTGAAAAAAAATCCCACCGTGACCTTTCGGTTTTGTCCATGTCCTTACAGGTTCCTAAAAGTCCAGGTCATGACCAAGATGATAATTTCATACAGTAAACTGAATTTTCTAAAGTTAGCATTGAGAATTGTATAGCCTAGCAGTGGACTACGGTGTTTAAGTACATTTTTAACATTTCTAAAGTTAGCGATAGATGATTAGGGTTGAACATTTACGTTAGGCAATATTTCATCAGCCTTACACTTTGAGGCCAAAATAGAATTTCATGGAAACCAAACAGGAGGTTTATTATGGTGTGAGCAGGTTGGAAGGAGTGCAGCCACTGTGGTTGCATAGGCCAAAGGTGGGGAGTGAGATGTGATTGATGAAGCTATGAGTGGGAGGCAGGGCTTTGTTCGGGCTGTTAACAGAAGGAAAAAAGAAATAGACAGACGGGTTCACCTGATCCAGACACCATGAGTCTAAATTTGCTGTGACACTCAAATAGGAAAGATGACTGAAAGATGTTAGCCTGACATTGAGAGTTTTTTTCTTTTATGTTGGGGGAAGTTTGTAAAAACAGTTTTCGCATGTAATGACAGCCATTCTGCTGTTGGAAAACCTCGCTGATGCAACACAATCGGTGAAACGGCACTTTTCATTTCCCGTTTGTATCACTGACAGCTGTACAGGCTATTGAAGCAGGCATTGTGTTTATATGAAAACAGTTAGTTCAGTGTGCGTCTTCATCCATGTGCTCACTGTGGGAGTGGAAATGAGGCTTGTGCATGTGTGCTCAGCTCCTCAATGAATAAATAAAACAAAACCATGTGTACGCACAGCTTTTTAAATCTGATGAAAATAATAATTATGCATATTTCTGCTTTATACATACTAAGGATGTGCCCTAATACAAATACATTATTCAGCAAAGCGCAAATAGTGGGTTTTTCACAAACATTAATTTTGTACAAATATTTTAAAAATCATTAGTTTTCAGGAAGAAGAAAAAAACCATGTCAAATACCAGCGTGCAGATCAGTTACATCACTATCTCAGTCTCTCTCCTCTGCTCTGCTGTTACGTCTATCAGCAGGTCTCAACTAGGGGAGTCACATCCACCTGCTACATGACGCACATTTCCTTATTTGGACATCACTCCCAGACTTGGGGGTGTTCCCCAGAGATAAAGCTGAACTACTGACACAAGCGAAGTGCTCCCAAGGGACTCCCCATAACGTGTTGTTCCCCTTCTCTTCTCTTAAAAGTTAGGTTGTAAAAAATAGGCAATAAATGAAAAGTGCAAACCAAGAATCGCCTTTGAAGTTGTTCTCTACACATTACATGCTATGCTGTCTCTGTGTTATGGGTGTATAAATAAGAGGTCTGTCTGCATGTTGGTGATGCACTTGGTTTTAGCTCAGTAGTCAGAGCAGTCGGCTATGATCTTGCACGCTCTGGTTCGAGACCTGGGGTGGGGACCTCCTACGTAAGATAGTTCATTCATAAACACTTATTTTTACACTTTAATATCCTAAAATTAAAAGCATAATAAAAACAAAAACTGGATTTTTACACTTATTTCCATTTTTATTCGAATACAAATATAAATATAAATTTGCTGCCTCAACAAATATATACAAACACAAATACTTGGCTCTCCGCACAACCCTAGTGCATACACACAGTTTTAGTCATGAATCTACACAGAGTTTTATGCATCAGGCTTCTGCAGAATAACCACACACACCTCTACACACATCAGACTAGTTGGTTATAACTCGATATTGCCTTTTTATGAATGACACGTCGGGTTAGCAGGGCTCATCACAGCCCCTTTTCCAACTTCTTTTCAGAAGAAGTAGCGTCTCATGTTTTATCCTTGAGACACACTGCAGTGCTGTTGTGTAACGTTCATTTTTAAACTGTGTGACCATTTACGAGGTGAGAAGGCTACATTAGAGATATGGCTGAGATAGCATTGGTCCAACCATGACTATTTCATCTTTTAAAACTGGATGTCCCCCCCACTTCAAAACTCACTCCAGCACTGCTGGATCTATATGTAGCTATAGATATCACCACATTTCAATAAATACAAATGTATTAAAATGAACAGATCAGTATATCTTAAATTCTGTTTTATTTTATTAAACTGCATAACAGATTGGGTTTTTATTATAGCTGCATTACAGACTGAATATCATAATTTACTGCATCTGTCTGTCAATGATGTTATGTTTTGTGAGAAAAAAAGTATTAGTGGAGCTTTGAGTTGAGATTATTTTGTCACAGCACTCTCATTGACTCAGGAGTACAAACTTCAGAGGATAGTAGGACATTTAATTAAGTAAACTGATCTGTTTATATTATTACATTTATTTTTATTAAAATGTGACAATATCTGTAGTACACATAGAGCCTCAGAGCCAACGCTGTTGGTTCGGTCATGTTGCCAAAGTGAATGTGTTTCAGACTCAAAACACAGTTAATATTATACATGAAAAGCATTTGAGCCATTTAGTTTCAGAGTTTTTATTGCAGCAGTAAAAATTTCAGATTGAGACAACAAGTAGTTTTCAAACACAAAATTTTGTCTTAACACAATTAAAGACCAAAGACAACATTGATACGATAAAGATGATACAAATTACATGTAAGAAAGGCAAAAAGATGTTATAGACTATGATAGTCCTAATTGTGTCAACAATAAAGTGATTTTTTTGCGCCAGGGTAATATTTAATATTTAGCCAAGATAAAAAATAAAACCAAACAATCACAAACCGATGCAAGTGCTCAATATTATCAACAGTATCATCATTTAACTTGAGAGTACACACAATCCTCTGAAAACTCTTTCTTCTTTCTTCCTTTTGTTGCTTTTCTTTCTGAGAAATTCAGTGCAGCGTAGTTCATTCTGTCATCAACTTCAGTCTGTGCAGCAAATAAAATAGTTATATATATAAAGTGACATACAACCCTAGTGCAACCCTAATGGAATAACAATACATTTCTTTTTTTTTTCCACTCACAATATCGTGTACCGGCTGACGTGAGTTGGCATGTCGAGCTTCTGAAATAGTGCTTTCCATTCCTACAAATGAATTAAATCATAAAAATAAGTATTTGATAGTTAAAGGAACTTAATCTGACTTTTAGTGAGAGTATAATATCATGAAAGAAAAAAAAAAAGATGATTATTCACATAAAATATAGTCAGAGAGTTAAATGCGGTACACAAAGGAAAAACAACCTCCACGAAGTCTTAAATGTTTGTCTTTTGAATGCATGTTGCTGCTGTTGTTCAACAGTTCCTTAATAATTTTACCCAAAAACCTATGCTGTGAAGGTTTGTCCAAACTTGTACATAAAATGCAAAAATAAATAAATAAATTAATTAATATGTCATACATCAGAACGTGTTTTCAATGTAACAGAAGCATTTAGTTTGTTACAACACTTACCTTTATATTGTTTATGTACTCTTAGACTTCGGTTGCAGATGAAGACGACATTTACAACAACAGAAATGGCCAAACAGACTATTAATATCACTATTCCAATAAATAGTGAATGCGTTGTTTGCAGTAGAAAAACAAACACACACAAAGAAAGATGTATAAATGTTTCTTAAGGAGACTTATCAGTCATGATGGTATCAACATAATTTGAGTAATACTTTCATTATTGAACACTAAATCATACCAAGTTCCAGTTTAGTTCCATTTCCAAATAATATCTCTCCACATGTGGCCACAGCACAGTAATAAGTCCCAGCATCAGAGGATGTCTTGTTCTTGTAGTCAGAGAGGACTGAACACTGGAGAGTCACAGAGTCTCCTGGACGGACTGGATCAGATACTGTCGGCCACTGAACAACAGTATAGTTTGATGTCCTTTCAGTGTTTCCTATGCAATGCAAAACTACGTTAAAAATGAGAGACCTTCACACACATTTTGAAAACAGTTATTGAAATCTATATAGATAAGTTTTGTAATGAAATTAGGAAATTTAGTGACACTTTAAAGTTAAAGTAAGATAGATCACAGTATTACCTTTAACTAATAAATATGTTCCGCTCCATTCAGGATTAGTCCACTCTGTGATTCCACAATGGTACATTCCCTCGTCTTCTTGGGTTGTCTTCAAAATGGTCAGGTTAACAATATTCTTATCTTTACGTACCTTCAATCTTGTGGAAGAAAACTCTGATCCATACTCAGGATTTGCAGATCTAATCACTTTCACAATTAATTTCAGAGTATCACTGGCACTCTGCTTGTACCAGTAGAGTTCTTTATTGCTGAACTCATTATTAGATAAAGCACATGTCAAAGTTGCAGGTTGACCAAGTTGAACCGTGATCACTGGAACCAGCGTATCTGAATGAAATGAAAATATAGAAAACACATTGTAAATAACAATTATTGTATAATGTAGAAAATGTATTATGCAAAAAGCTGATATATCAACCTCCAAACATCTTGTCAGCATGGAAATTCTTAGTTGTATAGAGAATGCACAGAATTAGATGGTACTTACATCCTTGATGAAGAACAAGCAGTGTTACCCATAACACGATCATCTTCACAATGTCTCTTGTTAGGAACCTTTCTGGTATTTCACTGAGTAAAGGAGGTGATGTGACGTGGCCACGACACTGAATGTCACACAGAGAAATGCATGTGATTGGTTATTACAGATTCAAAGTGCACTTCCTGTCACATTGGTCTCATTCTGGTCTTTGTGAAGCATATTTCACCTCTCATTCTTCACCATTCACTCAGTCATTTTAATTATTATCTCAAAGATTTTTGATTTAATGAATTTTGGGAACTCTTTTATTACTGCTCTCATCTTGTAGTGCTTTTCATCTTTGGTCAGCATTTCCAGCTTCTGTCCTCACTCTGCGTGTAGGTGCACAGCTCTGCAGTGAGCTAAACACTCTTCCAACAGTGGTTGAAGACAGGAGTAGCCTGTGAGGATTTTACTGGAACAAACTGTGAAGATGTGAAAATACAGTATCAGAAAAGATATTTGATGATATTGATTACAAATCAGAAAAAGACAAGATACCATAAACAAGTGTCAGGCCAAACATATTGTCAAGACGAACTAGTACAGAAACAAGGAAACTGGATTCACAAAAGTAAAATGTTACACAAGTCACGTTGTCCCGCATGTATGATGAAACAAAGTATCATTAGAACAGATCAACATATGTAGTATGAAGAACAACTTTATTAATTGACTGACGCGTTGGTCAACTAATAAAGTTGTTCTTCATACTACAAGTGTTGCTTGAGTTCTCATCCTCTAGACCTCTTTCCTTTCTCTGCGCACCTTGGAAGTAAGTGAAGTTGTGCCAGAGACCCTTACTCTGCATCTACAGATCAACATATAAAATTTATACTGTGTCAAATAACAATGTGTAATGTGAGAGGCATCACTCGTACTGATGAACCTTCTGTGAATCTTGGCTTTATGGGGCTTCATAACAAGTTTTAGGTCATTGTTTAGCTGTCTGATTTGCAACTTTTGGTTCAATCTCACTGTTCTCACAGCGCCAAAAAAAAGCGCTAAATACCCACTGTGTACTACCTGCTCAGCACCAAATGACAAACAGGCACAGTTAGCAACTAGCTGGTGAACATAGTGGAGCATTTAGCAGCAAAAGAGCCAAATATTTCCCTCAGGAGTTGGTTGAAATGATAAATAGAGCTTAAAGAGTCGATATTGGACTTATATTCACCAGATATCCAGAAACATGACTCCAAATGAATAATAATGTTGCTCTATAACTGCTGGATCTGTAAATAAGCAACTAGCTAACAAGTTCATCATATCAACTTAAAGTTACTACGAGGAAACCTTTAACTGGTTATGAAACAGTCTCATGATGCCTCTGATGCTTCTTTATGACCTACATGAGCAAATGAGACCATCAGCAAGAAGACTGGCTATTTCTATACAGTTATTCTAAATGCCTGCCACCAGGTCAGATTCCTCAAGAAATCAGATGAAACTCTTTATGGCACACATACCATTTTTGGGGGCCTTGGGATACTTGAAAACTCATGAAAATTGGCACACACCTCAGAACTGGGAGACATTGCAAAGTTTTCTTGTGATTGGGCTTGGGTGTGGCCAGTGGGCTCCACCCCCAAGCGCTAGGCCATTTTGGAACAAAGTTTCTTTGATGTTCATAAAATTTGGTGGGTTCATTGCTCTCAATGTTCTGACATAATACATATTTTTTCAATTTTTTTCTCCCAACTTAACATGTTTGAGGCCTTAGGATTTGCAAAAACTCATGAAACTTTGCACCTATGTTTGAACTAGTAAATATTTCAATTAGTATCACGTGGCACGTTGGTTCTATAGTGCCCCCTAATTACTTTTAGGATTTTTGTGGTTTTAGGGGTACTCAAAAACTCACTTATCTTTGCACATTCATCAGATGTGGTGTAACTTGATATCTGATACAGATCTTGGGGTTGGGTGTGGCAAAATGGCTTGAGGGTGCCCCCTAGGAAATTTCAAAGTCATTGCCTTCATTTTCATGGAGTGCCCTTAGTGTGGTGGGCCGGTACATTTAGCCAAAAACATGTTTGGGGCATTAAAAAGGAAGTTGTTGTATCTCGACTTTACATTGTCCAGTCTGCCCCAGATTTCTCATGCTTGATAAGAGTCCAGGCCTGAACACAACTACATGTCAATATTGAATCATAGTCATAGCACCACCTACTGACAACAGTAAGTCAGCCTTACATGACAAACATCATCTGATTTACAGGAAATTTATATGGTGTGGTATACACATGATATACAACAACATGACATATAATTAGTGGGTGTTCTCTAGCGCCACATAGTGGACACAGAAACTGATAGTTATCTCTTACATGCAATGTCCGATATTCATGAAAATGTATATTCATGTCAGTTGTCCTCTGATAAATGCATTGCTTCATTAATATTTCACTTATGTAGTATTGTCTACAGGCAACAGGAAGTGAAGCCTAAGTGACACAAATGTATAATGTAATGTTCCTCAAATGTATACACAGTTACCAATATGTCATCTCAAGCACCACGTACTGCACAAAAGAAATAATATTTTACCAATTCACACAGTGTCCGATAATCCTGAAAATTCAGAGCTGAGTCAACAGAACTCCAGTATTGAAACCATGGCTGCTACTCACTCTGACGGGTGCAAGGGCCCGTTTGTCACTGCTTGCAGTTTTAATTATTACTATTTCTTGTCAGATTGATCATGAACAATCTGTCAAATTCTGAATAATGTAAGAAAAACATATTAAAAATGTTATTTTAAAATGTACACTTGCATTGTGGTCACAACCGGTAACTTTAACTGAAAAAAAATCCCACCGTGACCTTTCGGTTTTGTCCATGTCCTTACAGGTTCCTAAAAGTCCAGGTCATGACCAAGATGATAATTTCCTACAGTAAACTGAATCTTCTAAAGTTAGCATTGAGAACTGTATAGCCTAGCAGTGGACTATGGTGTTTAAGTACATTTTTAACATTTCTAAAGTTAGCGATAGATGATTAGGGTTGAACATTTTCACCTGATCCAGACACCATGAGTCTAAATTTGCTGTGACACTCAAATAGGAAAGATGACTGAAAGATGTTAGCCTGACATTGAGAGTTTTTTTCTTTTTCTGTATGGGGAAAGTCTTTAAAAACAGTGGTTGCACGTAATGACAGCCGTTTTGCTGTTGGAAAACCTCGCCGATGCAACACAATCGGTGAAACGGCACTTTGATGAAAATAATACGTATGCATATTTCTCTAATAGTGAATGTGTTGTTTGCACTAGAAAACAAACACACACAAAAAGGAAGATGTATCAATGTCTCTTAAAGAGACTTATCAATCATGATGTTATCAACACAATTTGAGTATTACTTTCATTATTGACCACTAAATCATACCAAGTTCCAGTTTAGTTCCATTTCCAAATAATATCTCTCCACATGTGGCCACAGCACAGTAATAAGTCCCATCATCAGAGGAGCTGACGTTTTTAGAGAAGCGATAGACACAGCTCTTTGGAGACGAGTGAATGCCAGTTTTCTTTCTACATTCATCACGACTTCCATCAGTGTAGATGAAGTCTGGATGAGATGCATTTGATCCGGCTCTGAGGTGATAGAGTAACATCTTTTGGTGGAGGCAGTGTGATGGTGTAGGGCGGCATCTCCCTCACTGGAAAAACGAGGCTTGTCGTCATTGGAGGCAATCTCAATGCAGAGATATATCAAGATGAGATTCTGCAACCAGTGGCAATCCCATATCTCCACAGTCTGGGACCAAACTCTATCCTCCATGATGACAACGCTTGCCCCCACAGAGCGAGATTTATCAGAGACTACCTCCAGACTTTGGGAGTGGAGAGGATGGAATGGCCTGCCAGCAGTCTTGACCTCAACCCCATTGAACACTTGTGGGATCAGCTTGAGTGTGCTGTTCGTGCCAGAGTGACCAACACAACCACGTTGGCTGACTTGCGACAAATGCTGGTTGAAGAATGAGATGCCATCCCACAGCAGTGTGTGACCAGGCTGGTGACCAGCATGAGGAGGGGGTGCCAGGCTGTTGTGGCTGTGTATGGTTCTTCCACACGCTACTGAGGCTCCTGTCTGTTAAATGAATAAATTGTTAAATTGCCAATATGTCTTGTTTCTTCAAGCTTCAATCATCCAATCCACCAAACACCAAACAAGAGTCAATGGTAGAATAAGCTGCTTGACGAGGCTACGAGTGGGAGGCAGGGCTTTGTTCAGGCTGTTCTCTGCAGGAAAGAAGAAATAGTGACAGACAGGTTCAGTGAATTCAGACACGAAGAGCTAAATGTGGCGGGGCGGTCAAACAAGAATGTCTGACTGAAAGATGTTCACATTCAGAGTTTTTTTTTTCAATTGTTGGAAAGTTTGAGGACATGAAGTATGAGTGGACCATTTCTAAACCTCCAGAGGTGGCTGCTTAGATCTGAGGCGGTCAGGTTCCTCAACATGTATAGGGAACCTACACATACACATATATCTGATGTGAGAAACACTTACCTGCAGAGGTATGCCCTGGCTGTAAATCGCTGAAGTAGAGTATTATCATGATTCAGAAATAAAAATCTAAAATAAAATATTCAACTACTTAAACAAAAAGTAAAAGCTAAAAATTCTCTTCAGACACTTTACTCTTCATTCTGTTTGCCAAAGAATTTGTGAGCCAAAAACCAAAACAATGAGCTAAAGAAGCTACAATGGAGTACTCTCTTAGGGCTATTAAGCAGGGAGGATGTCTGTAGGTCCATAAACTGTATTAAAATGTCTTAAACTGAAATGTCCAAATAGTATGAATTGATCAATTTGACTCAAATATGAAACCATGACTTCTTAATTTCCACATTAACACTTGATCTGGTACATGTTTTAAAGGGAAAAGAGTAGTTTGTGTTCTGTTTTGTTACGTTTTCTTCAGACATCAGGATCCAGATGAGACTCTGCTATTTCATTCTACAGTATTTATGTTATTTTATTCTGTTTGGTGCCAAGTTTACTTATTTTTTCATTTTGCCAAAGTGAATCTCTTTCATTCTCAAAACACAGTTAGTATTACACATAGACAGAATTTGAGCCATTTAGTTTAAGAATTTTTATTGCAACAGTAAATAATTTCAGATTGAGACAACAAGCAGTTTTCAAACACAAAATTTTTGTGTTAATACAATTAAAGAAAAAAGATAAAATTGACAGGATATAGCTGATATGTAAGAAAGGCAACAATAATATGTGATAGACTATGACTGTCCTAAGTTTGTCAACAATTAAGTGATTTTTTTAAGTAAGGGTTAATATTTAATATTTAGCCAAGATAAAAACAAAACAAAACAAAACAACCACAAACAGATAAACAGATGCAAGTGCTCAATATTATCAACAGTATCAACATTTAACTCATGAGTACACTAGGGTTGGGCATTGAGAACTGGTTCCAAAATTTAGATTCCCAGTGAATCATTAAGAAATTTTAATTTCGATTCCACTTATCAGTTCCCAAACACGTTACATATCTACAAGGACCTGTCTCCGTTATGCATCAATGCAACAGCTTGTTTGTTTACATATGAGCATGCATGGCTAACATCACAACAATATTGAGAGAAAGATGGACCGCGGTAAACGCTGTAAAGTGTGTCTTCACTTCAATGAAAAGGCAAAGTACAATGCATGTGGGAGGCTAATTAGGTGTAAATCAGATTGCACATCAAATCTGACCAAATATTTAAGGCAGCACGGCGCCGGTCTCCCAGCCCGAGTGTGTCATCAGCCAGCACCTCCAGTAGAGCCAGGGATACCAAGCTGCGACACACTGTCTATGTATGTTTGTAAGTTTCTGTTTCCTGTTGTCATTAAGGTGTCACTTTTCTTTTTCAACTTTTTCTTGTTGTTCAGCAACATAAAGGAAGTCCTCAGCTGCATTCAGACTGAAAACAATGCTGTGTTGGTGTGATCAATGAAATACAATCCAGCAGTCTAGTGGGGGGAACAGATTATTGTGTTTAAAGGCTGATCAGAAAAACACTGCACAGCGGTTTGTTATACTCACAGACTGGATTTAACAACTCTGGAAAGTTATCACGCTGCAACCCTGTTCACTAGTGTGCACATGTGACATGTCTGTGTCTGCAGACCTCCAAAAAAGTGACAGCACACTATGTCATTGAGAGGAAGATGAGACAGAACGTCTTCCGGACAAAAGCAGAAAGTTCAGTTAAAAAGACTTTGAAATGACTTATTTTAATGAAACAATAAAAGTCATAATAAACGCTTAAAAGAATGAAGATATTTTTGTTATTTAAACATTTGACCTCTTTTTTTCTCACCACATTGGAATAGAAACTGGGAATCGTTAAGCAGAAACGGCATCAGAATCGATAAAATTCAGACGATACTCAACCGTAGAGTACACACTGTCGTCTGAAAACTCTTTCTTCTTTCTTCTTCTCGTTGCTTTTCTTTCTGGGAAATTCGTTGCAGTGTTCATTTTGTCTTCAGCTTCAGTCTGTGCAGCAAATACAATGGTTATATATATAAAGTGATATATATACGGTGCCTTTAATGAAATAACAATACATTTCATTTTGTTTTTTCACTCACAATATCATATGTTTGTTGGCGCAAGTTGTCATGTCGGGCTTCTGAAATAGTGCTTTCCATTCCTACAAATGAATGAAATCATAACAATAAACATTTGATTAGATAAAGAAACTTAATCTGACTTCTTAATAAGAGTATAATGTCATAAAAAAAATCGTTAGGATGGACATTTTCTTTG
This sequence comes from Thunnus albacares, assembly GCF_914725855.1. Taxonomy (NCBI): domain Eukaryota; kingdom Metazoa; phylum Chordata; class Actinopteri; order Scombriformes; family Scombridae; genus Thunnus; species Thunnus albacares. The sequence continues at coordinate 24,204,167 of NC_058115.1, forward strand.
ATTATTCATATAAAATATAGTCAGAGAGTTAAATGAGGTACACAAAGGAAAAACAACCTCTATGAAGACTTAAATGTTTGTCTTTTGAATGCATGTTGCTGCTATTGTTCAAAAGTTCATTAATAATATACAATAAGACGTGATTTTACCCAAGAACATATACTGTAAAGGTTTGTCCAAACTTGTACATAAAATGTATAAATAAATGAATATGTCATACATCAGAACATGTTTTCAACATAAAGGAAGCATTTAGTTTGTTTCAACACTTACCTTTATATTGTTCACGTACTCTTAGACTTCGGTTGCAGATGAGGACGACAATTGCAACAACAGAAATGGCCAAGCAGACTATTAATATCACTATTCCAATAAATAGTGAATGTGTTGTTTGCACTAGAAAACAAACACACACAAAAAGAAAGATGTATCAAAGATTAAAGAGACTTATCAATGTTGATGTTATCAACATAATTTGAGTATTACTTTCATTATTGAGCACTAAATCATACCAAGTTCCAGTTTAGTTCCATTTCCAAATAATATCTCTCCACATGTGGCCACAGCACAGTAATAAGTCCCATCATCAGAGGAGCTGACGTTTTTAGAGAAGCGATAGACACAGCTCTTTGGAGACGAGTGAATGCCAGTTTTCTTTCTACATTCATCACGACTTCCATCAGTGTAGATGAAGTCTGGGTGAGATGCATCTGATCCGGCTCTGAACCAGTAAACACTGTGTACTCCTGGACACGTCTTGTTCTTGTAGTCAGAGAGGATTGAACACTGGAGAGTCACAGAGTCTCCTGGACGGACTGGATCAGACACTGTCGGCCACTGAACAACAGTATAGTTTGATGTCCTTTCAGTGTTTCCTATGCAATGCAAAACTATGTTAAAAATTAGAGACCTTCACACACATTTTGAAAACAGTTATTGAAATATATATAAATATATATATATATAAGTTTTGTAATGAAATTAGGAAATTTAGTGACACTTTAAAGTTAAAGTAAGATAGATCACAGTATTACCTTTAACTAATAAATATGTCCCGCTCCATTCAGGATCAAACCAGTCCATGATAGAACAATGGTACATTCCCTCGTCTTCTTGGGTTGTCCTCAAAATGGTCAGGTTAACAAAATTCTTATCTTTACGTATCTTCAATCTTGTGGAATTAAACTCTGGTGCATACTCTGGTGTTGCAGATTTAATCAGTTTCACAATTAATTTCAGAGTATCACCGGCACTCTGCTTGTACCAGTAGAGTTGTTTATTGTTGAGCTCATCATTAGATAAACATGTCAAAGTTGCAGGTTCACCAAGTTGAACCGTGATCACTGGAATCAGCGTATCTGAATGAAATGAAAATATAGAATACACATTGTAAATAACAATTATTGTATGATGTGGAAAATGTATTATGCAAAAAGATGATATATGAACCTCCAAACATCTTGTCAGCATGCAAATTCTTAGTTGTATAGAGAATACACAGAATTAGATGGTACTTACATCCTTGATGAAGAACAAGCAGTGTTACCCATAACACGATCATTTTCACAGTGTCTGTTGTTAGGAACCTTTCTGGTATTTCACTGAGTAAAGGAGGTGATGTGACGTGGCCACGACACTGAATGTCACACTGAGAAATGCATGTGATTGGTTATTACAGATTCAAAGTGCACTTCCTGTCACATTGGTCTCATTCTGGTCTTTGTGAAGCATATTTCACCTCTCATTCTTCACCATTCACTCAGTCATTTTAGTGATAATCTCAAAGATTTTTGATTTAATGAATTTTGGGAACTCTTCTATTAATGCTCTCATCTTGTAGTGCTTTTCACCTTTGGTCAGCATGTCCAGCTTCTGTCCTCACTCTGCGTGTAGGTGCAAAACTCTGCGGCGAGCTAAACACACTTTTAACAGTGGTTGAAAACAGGAGTAGCCTGTGAGGATTTTACTGGAACAAACTGTGAAACTGTGAAAATACAGTATCAGAAAAGATATTTGATGATATTGATTACAAATCAGAAAAAGACAAGATACCATAAACAAGTGTCAGACCAAACATATTGTCAAGATGAACTAGTACAGAAACAAGGAAACTGGATTCACAAAATTAAAATGTTACACGAGTCACGTTGTCCCGCATGTATGATGAAACAAAGTATCATCATCATCAACATATGTAGTATGAAGAACAACTTTATTAGTATACTTTATTAGATGACCGACGCGTCGGCCATCTAATAAAGTTGTTCTTCATACTACAAGTGTTGCTTGAGTTCTCATCCTCTAGACCTCTTTCCTTTCTCCGCGCACCTTGGAAGTGAAGTTGTGCCAGAGACCCTTACTCTGCATCTACAGATCAACATATAAAATTTATACTGTGTCAAATAACAATGTGTAACGTGAGAGGCATCACTCGTACTGATGAACCTTCTGTGAATCTTGGCTTTATGGGGCTTCATAACAAGTTTTAGGTCATTGTTTAGCTGTCTGATTTGCAACTTTTGGTTCAATCTCACTGTTCTCACAGCGCCAAAAAAAAGCGCTAAATACCCACTGTGTACTACCTGCTCAGCACCAAATGACAAACAGGCACAGTTAGCAACTAGCTGGTGAACATAGTGGAGCATTTAGCAGCAAAAGAGCCAAATATTTCCCTCAGGAGTTGGTTGAAATGATAAATAGAGCTTAAAGAGTCGATATTGGACTTATATTCACCAGATATCCAGAAACATGACTCCAAATGAATAATAATGTTGCTCTATAACTGCTGGATCTGTAAATAAGCAACTAGCTAACAAGTTCATCATATCAACTTAAAGTTACTACGAGGAAACCTTTAACTGGTTATGAAACAGTCTCATGATGCCTCTGATGCTTCTTTATGACCTACATGAGCAAATGAGACCATCAGCAAGAAGACTGGCTATTTCTATACAGTTATTCTAAATGCCTGTCACCAGGTCAGATTCCTCAAGAAATCAGATGAAACGCTTTACGGCACACATACCATTTTTGGGGGCCTTGGGATACTTGAAAACTCATGAAAATTGGCACACACCTCAGAACTGGGAGAAATTGCAAAGTTTTCTTGTGATTGGGCTTGGGTGTGGCCAGTGGGCTCCACCCCCAAGCGCTAGGCCATTTTGGAACAAAGTTTCTTTGATGTTTATAAAATTTGGTGGGTTCATTGCTCTCAATGTTCTGACATAATACATATTTTTTCAATTTTTTTCTCCCAACTGAACACGTTTGAGGCCTTAGGATTTGCAAAAACTCATGAATCTTTGCACCTATGTTTGAACTAGTAAATATTTCAATTAGTATCACGTGGCATGTTGGTTCTATAGTGTCCCCTAATTGCTTTTAGGATTTTTGTGGTTTTAGGGGTACTCAAAAACTCACTAATCTTTGCACATTCATCAGATGTGGAGTAACTTGATATCTGATACAGATCTTGGGGTTGGGTGTGGCAAAATGGCTTGAGGGTGCCCCCTAGAAAATTTCAAAGTCAAAGCTCCCACCTTTAAATTTGACATAGATGTATGAAATTGCGCACGCTGATGTAAAATCTCCTGACTTAAAAACAGCCTCTTGGAGCCATACCTTAAGTCCAACAGGAAGTCAGACATTTCGAATCTACTTCACATTTTTTCCGCAAAGTGAAGCCATTTACAGGCATTGTACTTTAATCAACTCCTCCTAGAGATTAATCCGAGCAATTTCAAATTTGGTAGGTGATATCTAAAGACCTTTACGATGCTAAATTGCAAAGCTTTTTCATTTTCATGGAGTGCCCTTGGTGTGGTGGGCCGGTACATTTTGCCAAAAACGTGTTTGGGGCATCAAAAAGGAAGTTGTTGTATCTCGACTTTACATTGTCCAGTCTGCTCCAGATTTCTCATGCTTGATAAGAGTCCAGGCCTGAACACAACTACATGTCAATATTGAGTCATAATCATAGCGCCACCTACTGACAACAGGAAGTCAGCCTTACATGACAAACATCATCCGATTTACAGGAAATGTATATGGTGTGGTCTACACATGATATACAACAACATGACATATAATTAGTGGGTGTTCTCTAGCACCACATAGAGGACACAGAAACTTATATTTATCTCTTACATGCAATGTCCAATATTCATGAAAATGTATATCCATGCCAGTTGCCCTCTGATAAATGTATTGCTTCATTAATATTTCACTTGTGTAGTATTGCCTACGGGCAACAGGAAGTGAAGCCTAAGTGACACAAATGTACAATGTAATGTTCCTCAAATGTATACCCAGTTACCAATATGTCATCTCAAGCACCACATACTGCACACAAGAAATAATATTTTACCAATTCACACAGTGTCTGATAATCCTGAAAATTCAGAGCTGAGTCGACAGACCTCCAGTATTGAAACCATGGCTGCTACTCACTCCGACGGGTGCAAGGGCCCATTCGTCACTGCTTGCAGTTTTAATTATTATTATTTCTTGTCAGATCGATCATGAATAATCTGTCAAATTCTGAATAATGTAAGAAAAACATATTAAAAATGTTATTTTAAAATGTACACTTGCATTGTGGTCACAACCCGTTACGGTAACTTTAACTGAAAAAAAATCCCATCGTGACCTTTCGGTTTTGTCCATGTCCTTACAGGTTCCTAAAAGTCCAGGTCATGACCAAGATGATAATTTCATACAGTAAACTGAATTTTCTAAAGTTAGCATTGAGAATTGTATAGCCTAGCAGTGGACTACGGTGTTTAAGTACATTTTTAACATTTCTAAAGTTAGCGATAGATGATTAGGGTTGAACATTTACGTTAGGCAATATTTCATCAGCCTTACACTTTTAGGCCAAAATAGAATTTCATGGAAACCAAACAGGAGGTTTGTTATGGTGTGAGCAGGTTGGAAGGAGTGCAGCCACTGTGGTTGCATATGCCAAAGGTGGGGAGTGAGATGTGATTGATGAAGCTACGAGTGGGAGGCAGGGCTTTGTTCGGGCTGTTAACAGCAGGAAAAAAGAAATAGACAGACGGGTTCACCTGATCCAGACACCATGAGTCTAAATTTGCTGGGACACTCAAATTGGAACGATGACTGAAAGATGTTAGCCTGACATTGAGAGTTTTTTTCTTTCTCTGTTGGGGGAAAGTCTGTAAAAACAGTGGTCGCACGTAATGACAGCCGTTCTGCTGTTGGAAAACCTCGCCGATGCAACACAATCGGTGAAACGGCACTTTTCATTTGTATCACTGACAGCTGTACAGACTGTTGAAGCAGGCATCATGTTGATATGAAAACAGTTGGTTCAGTGTGCGTCTTCATCCATTTATGGCTCACTGTGGGAGTGGAAATGAGGCTTGTGCATGTGTGCTCAGCTCCTCAATGAATAAATAAAACAAAACCATGTGTACGCACAGCTTTTTAAATCTGATGAAAATAATACGTATGCATATTTCTCTAATAGTCAATGTGTTGTTTGCACTAGAAAACAAACACACACAAAAAGGAAGATGTATCAATGTCTCTTAAGGGGACTAATCAATCGTGATGTTATCAACACAATTTGAGTATTACTTTCATTATTGACCACTAAATCATACCAAGTTCCAGTTTATTTCCATTTCCAAATAATATCTCTCCACATGTGGCCACAGCACAGTGATAAGTCCCATCATCAGAGGAGCTGATGTTTTTAGAGAAGCGATAGACACAGCTCTTTGGAGACGAGTGAATGCCAGTTTTCTTTCTACATTCATCACGACTTCCATCAGTGTAGATGAAGTCTGGATGAGATGCATTTGATCCGGCTCTGAGGTGATAGAGTAACATCTTTTGGTGGAGGCAGTGTGATGGTGTGGGGCGGCATCTCCCTCACTGGAAAAACAAGGCTTGTCGTCATTGGAGGCAATCTCAATGCAGAGAGATATCGAGATGAGATTCTGCAACCAGTGGCAATCCCATATCTCCACAGTCTCGGACCAAACTCTATCCTCCATGATGACAACGCTTGCCCCCACAGAGCGAGATTTATCAGAGACTACCTCCAGAATTTGGGAGTGGAGAGGATGGAATGGCCTGCCAGCAGTCTTGACCTCAACCCCATTGAACACTTGTGGGATCAACTTGGGTGTGCTGTTTGTGCCAGAGTGACCAACACAACCACGTTGGCTGACTTGCGACAAATGCTGGTTGAAGAATGAGATGCCATCCCACAGCAGTGTGTGACCAGGCTGGTGACCAGCATGAGGAGGAAGTGCCAGGCTTTCGTGGCTGTGTATGGTTCTTCCACACGCTACTGAGGCTCCTGTCTGTTAAATGAATAAATTGTTAAATTGCCAATATGTCTTGTTTCTTCAAGCTTCAATCATCCAATCCACCAAACACCAAACAAGAGTCAATGGTAGAATAAGCTGCTTGACGAGGCTATGAGTGGGAGGCAGGGCTTTGTTCAGGCTGTTCTCAGCAGGAAAGAAGAAATAGTGACAGACAGGTTCAGTGCATTCAGACACGAAGAGCTAAATGTGGCGGGGCGGTCAAACAAGAATGTCTGACTGAAAGATGTTAGCTTGACATTCAGAGTATTTTTTTTTCAATTGTTGGAAAGTTTGAGGACATGAAGTATGAGTGGACCATTTCTAAACCTCCAGAGGTGGCTGCTTAGATCTGAGGCGGTCAGGTTCCTCAACATGTATAGGGAACCTACACATACACATATATCTGATGTGAGAAACACTTACCTGCAGAGGTATGCCCTGGCTGTAAATCACTGAGGTAGAGTATTATCATGATTCAGAAATAAAAATCTAAAATAAAATATTCAACTACTTAAACAAAAAGTAAAAGCTAAAAACTCTCTTCAGACACTTTACTCTTCATTCTGTTTGCCAAAGAATTTGTGGGCCAAAAACCAAAACAATGAGCTAAAGAAGCTACAATGGAGTACTCTCTTAGGGCTATTAAGCAGGGAGGATGTCTGTAGGTCCATAAACTGTATTAAAATGTCTTAAACTGAAATGTCCAAATAGTATGAATTGATCAATTTGACTCAAATATGAAACCATGACTTCTTAATTTCCACAGTAACACTTGATCTGGTACATGTTCTAAAGGGAAAAGAGTAGTTTGTGTTCTGTTTTGTTAAGTTTTCTTCAGACATCAGGATCCAGATGAGACTCTGCTATTTCATTCTACAGTATTTATGTTATTTTATTCTGTTTGGTGCCAAGTTTACTTATTTTTTCATTTTGCCAAAGTGAATCTCTTTCATTCTCAAAACACAGTTAGTATTACACATAGACAGAATTTGAGCCATTTAGTTTAAGAATTTTTATTGCAACAGTAAATAATTTCAGATTGAGACAACAAGCAGTTTTCAAACAAAATTTTGTGTTAATACAATTAAAGAAAAAAGATAAAATTGACACGATATAGCTGATATGTAAGAAAGGCAACAATAATATGTGATAGACTATGACTGTCCTAAGTTTGTCAACAATTAAGTGATTTTTTTAAGTAAGGGTTAATATTTAATATTTAGCCAAGATAAAAACAAAACAAAACAAAACAACCACAAACAGATAAACAGATGCAAGTGCTCAATATTATCAACAGTATCAACATTTAACTCATGAGTACACTAAGGTTGGGCATCGAGAACTGGTTTTCAAAATTTAGATTCCCAATGAATCATTAAGAAATTTTAATTTTGATTCCTCTTATCAGTTCCCAAACACTTTACATATCTACAAGGACCTATCTCCATTATGCATCAACGCAACAGCTTTTTTGTTTACATATGAGCATGCATGGCTAACATCACAACAATATTGAGAGAAAGATGGACCGCGGTAAACGCTCTAAAGTGTGTCTTCACTTTATTTAAGAAAATGAAAAGGCAAAGTACAATGCATGTGAGAAGCTAATTAGCTGTAAGTCAGATTGCACATCAAATCTGACCAAATATTTAAGGCAGCACGGCGTCGGTCTCCCAGCCCGAGTGTGTCATCAGCCAGCACCTCCAGTAGAGCCAGGGATACAAGGCTGTGACACAGTGTCTATGTATGTTTGTAAGTTTCTGTTTCCTGTTGTCATTAAGGTGTCACTTTTCTTTTTCAAGTTTTTCTTGTTGTTCAGCAACATAAAGGAAGTCCTCAGCTGCATTCAGACTGAAAACAGTGCTGTGTTGGTGTGATCAATGAAATACAATCCAGCAGTCTAGTGGGGGGAACAGATTATTGTGTTTAAAGGCTGATCAGAAAAACACTGCACAGCGGTTTGTTATACTCACAGGCTGGATTTAACAACTCTAGAAAATTATCACACCACAACCCTGTTCACTAGTGCGCACATGTGGCATGTCTGTTTCTGCAGACCTCCGAAAAAGTGACAGCACACTATGTCATTGAGGGAAAGATGAGACAGAACGTCTTCCGGACAAAAGCAGAAAGTTCAGTTAAAAAGACTTTGAAATGACTTATTTTAATGAAACAATAAAAGTCATAATAAACGCTTAAAAGAATGAAGATATTTTTGTTATTTAAACATTTGACCTCTTTTTTTTTACCACATTGGAATAGAAACTGGGAATCGTTAAGCAGAAACAGAATCAGAATCAATAAAATTCAGACGATACTCAACCATAGAGTACACACTGTCGTCTGAAAACTCTTTCTTCTTTCTTCTTCTCGTTGCTTTTCTTTCTGGGAAATTCATTGCAGTGTAGTTCATTTTGTCTTCAGCTTCAGTCTGTGCAGCAAATACAATGGTTATATATATAAATTGACATATATATATAATGCCTTTAATGGAATAACAATACATTTCATTTTGTTTTTTCACTCACAATATCATGTGTTTGTTGGCGCAAGTTGTCATGTCGAGCTTCTGAAATAGTGCTTTCCATTCCTAAAAATGAATGAATTCATAACAATAAACCTTTGATTAGATAAAGAAACTTAATCTGACTTCTTAGTAAGAGTATGTCATAAAAAAATTGTTAGGATGGACATTTTCTTTGATTATTCATATAAAATATAGTCAGAGAGTTAAATGAGGTACACAAAGGAAAAACAACCTCTATGAAGACTTAAATGTTTGTCTTTTGAATGCATGTTGCTGCTGTTGTTCAAAAGTTCATTTATAATATACAATAAGACGTAATTTTACCCAAGAACATATATTGTAAAAGTTTGTCTGAACTTGTCCATAAAATGCATAAATAAATTAATATGTCATACATCAGAACATGTTTTCAGTATAAAAGAAGCATTTAATTTGTTACAACACTTACCTTTATATTGTTCATGTACTCTTAGACTTCGGCTGCAGACGAGGACGACAATTGCAACAACAGAAATGGCCAAGCAGACTATTAATATCACTATTCCAATAAATAGTGAATGCGTTGTTTGCAGTAGAAAAACAAACACACACAAAGAAAGATGTATAAATGTTTCTTAAGGAGACTTATCAGTCATGATGGTATCAACATAATTTGAGTAATACTTTCATTATTGAACACTAAATCATACCAAGTTCCAGTTTAGTTCCATTTCCAAATAATATCTCTCCACATGTGGCCACAGCACAGTAATAAGTCCCAGCATCAGAGGATGTCTTGTTCTTGTAGTCAGAGAGGACTGAACACTGGAGAGTCACAGAGTCTCCTGGACGGACTGGATCAGATACTGTCGGCCACTGAACAACAGTATAGTTTGATGTCCTTTCAGTGTTTCCTACGCAATGCAAAACTACGTTAAAAATGAGAGACCTTCACACACATTTTGAAAACAGTTATTGAAATCTATATAGATAAGTTTTGTAATGAAATTAGGAAATTTAGTGACACTTTAAAGTTAAAGTAAGATAGATCACAGTATTACCTTTAACTAATAAATATGTTCCGCTCCATTCAGGATTAGTCCACTCTGTGATTCCACAATGGTACATTCCCTCGTCTTCTTGGGTTGTCTTCAAAATGGTCAGGTTAACAATATTCTTATCTTTACGTACCTTCAATCTTGTGGAAGAAAACTCTGATCCATACTCAGGATTTGCAGATCTAATCACTTTCACAATTAATTTCAGAGTATCACTGGCACTCTGCTTGTACCAGTAGAGTTCTTTATGGCTGAACTCATTATTAGATAAAGCACATGTCAAAGTTGCAGGTTGACCAAGTTGAACCGTGATCACTGGAACCAGCGTATCTGAATGAAATGAAAATATAGAAAACACATTGTAAATAACAATTATTGTATAATGTAGAAAATGTATTATGCAAAAAGCTGATATATCAACCTCCAAACATCTTGTCAGCATGGAAATTCTTAGTTGTATAGAGAATGCACAGAATTAGATGGTACTTACATCCTTGATGAAGAACAAGCAGTGTTACCCATAACACGATCATCTTCACAATGTCTCTTGTTAGGAACCTTTCTGGTATTTCACTGAGTAAAGGAGGTGATGTGACGTGGCCACGACACTGAATGTCACACAGAGAAATGCATGTGATTGGTTATTACAGATTCAAAGTGCACTTCCTGTCACATTGGTCTCATTCTGGTCTTTGTGAAGCATATTTCACCTCTCATTCTTCACCATTCACTCAGTCATTTTAATTATTATCTCAAAGATTTTTGATTTAATGAATTTTGGGAACTCTTTTATTACTGCTCTCATCTTGTAGTGCTTTTCATCTTTGGTCAGCATTTCCAGCTTCTGTCCTCACTCTGCGTGTAGGTGCACAGCTCTGCAGTGAGCTAAACACTCTTCCAACAGTGGTTGAAAACAGGAGTAGCCTGTGAGGATTTTACTGGAACAAACTGTGAAGATGTGAAAATACAGTATCAAAAAAGATATTTGATGATATTGATTACAAATCAGAAAAAGACAAGATACCATAAACAAGTGTCAGGCCAAACATATTGTCAAGACGAACTAGTACAGAAACAAGGAAACTGGATTCACAAAAGTAAAATGTTACACAAGTCACGTTGTCCCGCATGTATGATGAAACAAAGTATCATTAGAACAGATCAACATATGTAGTATGAAGAACAACTTTATTAATTGACTGACGCGTCGGTCAACTAATAAAGTTGTTCTTCATACTACAAGTGTTGCTTGAGTTCTCATCCTCTAGACCTCTTTCCTTTCTCTGCGCACCTTGGAAGTAAGTGAAGTTGTGCCAGAGACCCTTACTCTGAATCTACAGATCAACATATAAAATTTATACTGTGTCAAATAACAATGTGTAATGTGAGAGGCATCACGCGTACTGATGAACCTTCTGTGAATCTTGGCTTTATGAGGCTTCATAACAAGTTTTAGGTCATTGTTTAGCTGTCTGATTTGCAACTTTTGGTTCAATCTCACTGTTCTCACAGCGCCAAAAAAAAGCGCTAAATACCCACTGTGTACTACCTGCTCAGCACCAAATGACAAACAGGCACAGTTAGCAACTAGCTGGTGAACATAGTGGAGCATTTAGCAGCAAAAGAGCCAAATATTTCCTTCAGGAGTTGGTTGAAATGATAAATAGAGCTAAAAGAGTCGATATTGGACTTATATTCACCAGATATCCTTTAACTGGTTATGAAACAGTCTCATGATGCCTCTGATGCCTCTTTATGACCTACATGAGCAAATGAGACCATCAGCAAGAAGACTGGCTATTTCTATACAGTTATTCTAAATGCCTGCCACCAGGTCAGATTCCTCAAGAAATCAGATGAAACGCTTTATGGCACACATACCATTTTTGGGGGCCTTGGGATACTTGAAAACTCATGAAAATTGGCACACACCTCAGAACTGGGAGACATTGCAAAGTTTTCTTGTGATTGGGCTTGGGTGTGGCCAGTGGGCTCCACCCCCAAGCACTAGGCCATTTTGGAACAAAGTTTCTTTGATGTTCATAAAATTTGGTGGGTTCATTGCTCTCAATGTTCTGACATAATACATATTTTTTCAAATTTTTTCTCCCAACTGAACATGTTTGAGGCCTTAGGATTTGCAAAAACTCATGAAACTTTGCACCTATGTTTGAACTAGTAAATATTTCAATTAGTATCACGTGGCACATTGGTTCTATAGTGCCCCCTAATTACTTGTAGGATTTTTGTGGTTTTAGGGGTGCTCAAAAACTCACTAATCTTTGCACATTCATCAGATGTGGTGTAACTTGATATCTGATACAGATCTTGGGGTTGTGTGTGGCAAAATGGCTTGAGGGTGCCCCCTAGAAAATTTCAAAGTCAAAGCTCCCACCTTTAAATTTGACATAGATGTATGAAATTGCGCACGCTGATGTAAAATCTCCTGACTTAAAAACAGCCTCTTGGAGCCATACCTTAAGTCCAACAGGAAGTCAGACATTTCGAATCTACTTCACATTTTTTCCGCAAAGTGAAGCCATTTACAGGCATTGTGCTTTAATCAACTCCTCCTAGAGATTAATCCGAGCAATTTCAAATTTGGTAGGTGATATCTAAAGACCTTTACGATGCTAAATTGCAAAGTTTTTTCATTTTCATGGAGTGCCCTTGGTGTGGTGGGCCGGTACATTTTGCCAAAAACATGTTTGGGGCATTAAAAAGGAAGTTGTTGTATCTGGACTTTACGTTGTCCAGTCTGCCCCAGATTTCTCATACTTGATAAGAGTCCAGGCCTGAACACAACTGCATGTCAATATTGAATCATAGTCATAGCACCACCTACTGACAACAGGAAGTCAGCCTTACATGACAAACATCATCCGATTTACAGGAAATTTATATGGTGTGGTCTAAACATGATGTACAACAACATGACATATAATTAGTGGGTGTTCTCTAGCACCACATAGTGGACACAGAAACTGATAGTTATCTCTTACATGCAATGTCCGATATTCATGAAAATGTATATCCATGTCAGTTGTCCTCTGATAAATGTATTGCTTCTTTAATATTTCACTTATGTAGTATTGTCTACAGGCAACAGGAAGTGAAGCCTAAGTGACACATTGTTCCTCAAATGTATACACAGTTACCAATATGTCATCTCAAGCACCACATACTGTACAAAAGAAATAATATTTTACCAATTCACACAGTGTCCGATAATCCTGAAAATTCAGAGCTGAGTCAACAGACCTCCAGTATTGAAACCATGGCTGCTACTCACTCCGACGGGTGCAAGGGACTGTTCGTGACTGCTTGCAGTTTTAATTATTATTATTTCTTGTCAGATCGATCATGAATAATCTGTCAAATTCTGAATAATGTAAGAAAAACATATTAAAAATGTTATTTTAAAATGTACACTTGCATTGTGGTCACAACCGGTAACTTTAACTGAAAAAAATCCCACCGTGACCTTTCTGTTTTGTCCATGTCCTTACAGGTTCCTAAAAGTCCAGGTCACGACCAAGATGATAATTTCCTACAGTAAACTGAATTTTCTAAAGTTAGCATTGAGAATTGTATAGCCTAGCAGTGGACTACGGTGTTTAAGTACATTTTTAACATTTCTAAAGTTAGCGATAGATGATTAGGGTTGAACATTTACGTTAGGCAATATTTCATCAGCCTTACACTTTGAGGCCAAAATAGAATTTCATGGAAACCAAACAGGAGGTTTGTTATGGTGTGAGCAGGTTGGAAGGAGCGCAGCCACTGTGGTTGCATAGGCCAAAGGTGGGGAGTGAGATATGATTGATGAAGCTAAGAGAGGGAGGCAGGGCTTTGTTCGGGCTGTTAACAGCAGGAAAAAAGAAATAGACAGACGGGTTCACCTGATCCAGACACCATGAGTCTAAATTTGCTGTGACACTCAAATAGGAAAGATGACTGAAAGATGTTAGCCTGACATTGAGAGTTTTTTTCTTTTCTGTTGGGGGAAAGTCTGTAAAAACAGTGGTCGCACATAATGACAGCCATTCTGCTGTTGGAAAACCTCGCCGATGCAACACAATCAGTGAAACGGCACTTTTCATTTCCCGTTTGTATCACTGACAGCTGTACAGACTGTTGAAGCAGGCATCATGTTGATATGAAAACAGCTGGTTCAGTGCACGTCTTCACCATTTATGGCTCACTGTGGGAGTGGAAATGAGGCTTGTGCATGTGTGCCCAGCTCCTCAATGAATAAATAAAACAAAACCATGTGTACGCACAGCTTTTTAAATCTGATGAAAATAATACATATAGTCAGAGTAGAAGTCTAGAAGATGAGAACTCAAGCAACGGTTGTTCTTCATACTACATATGTTGATCTGTTCTAATGATACTTTGTTTCATCATACGTGCGGGACAACGTGACTTGTGTAACATTTTACTTTTGTGAATCCAGTTTCCTTGTTTCTGTACTAGTTCGTCTTTACAGTATGTTTGGTCTGACACTTGTTTATGGTGTCTTGTCTTTTTCTGATTTGTAATCAATATCATCAAATATCTTTTCTGATACTGTATTTTCACAGTTTCACAGTTTGTTCCAGTAAAATCCTCACAGGCTACTCCTGTTTTCAACCACTGTTAAAAGTGTGTTTAGCTCGCTGCAGAGTTTTGCACCTACACGCAGAGTGAGGACAGAAGCTGGACATGCTGACCAAAGATGAAAAGCACTACAAGATGAGAGCATTAATAGAAGAGTTCCCAAAATTCATAAAATCAAAAATCTTTGAGATTATCATTAAAATGACTGAGTGAATGGTGAAGAATGAGAGGTGAAATATGCTTCACAAAGACCAGAATGAGACCAATGTGACAGGAAGTGCACTTTGAATCTGTGACAACCAATCACATGCATTTCTCAGTGTGACATTCAGTGTCGTGGCCACGTCACATCACCTCCTTTACTCAGTGAAATACCAGAAAGGTTCCTAACAAGAGACAATGTGAAGATGATCGTGTTATGGGTAACACTGCTTGTTCTTCATCAAGGATGTAAGTACCATCTAATTCTGTGCATTCTGTATACAACTAAGAATTTGCATGCTGACAAGATGTTTGGAGGTTCATATATCAGCTTTTTGCATAATGCATTTGGTACATCATACAATAATTGTTATTTACAATGTGTATTCTATATTTTCATTTCATTCAGATACGTTGATTCCAGTGATCACGGTTCAACATGGTCAACCTGCAAACTTGACATGTTTATCTAATGATGAGCTCAACAGTAAACAACTCTACTGGTACAAGCAGAGTGCCGGTGATACTCTGAAATTAATTGTGAAACTGATTAAATCTGCAACACCTGAGTATGCACCAGAGTTTAATTCCACAAGATTGCAGGTACGTAAAGATAAGAATTTTGTTAACCTGACCATTTTGAGGACAACCCAAGAAGACGACGGAATGTACCATTGTGCAGTCATGGAGTGGATTGATCTTGAATGGAGCGGGACATATTTAATGGTTAAAGGTAATACTGTGATCTATCTTACTTTAACTTCAATGTGTCACTAAATTTCCTAATTTCATTACAAAACTTATATATATATATATATATATATATATATATATATATTTCAATAACTGTTTTCAAAATGTGTGTGGAGGTCTCTAATTTTTAAAAGTGTTTTGCATTGCATAGGAAACACTGAAAGGACATCAAACTATACTGTTGTTCAGTGGCCGACAGTATCTGATCCAGTCCGTCCAGGAGACTCTGTGACTCTCCAGTGTTCAATCCTCTCTGATTACAAGAACAAGACGTGTCCAGGAGGACACAGTGTTTACTGGTTCAGGGCCGGATCAGATGCATCTCATCCAGACCTCATCTACACTGATGGAAGTCGTGATGAATGTAGAAAGAAAACTGGCATTCACTCGTCTCTGATGATGGGACTTATTACTGTGCTGTGGCCACATGTGGAGAGATATTATTTGGAAATGGAACTAAACTGGAACTTGGTATGATTTTTCAATAATGAAAGTATTACTCAAATTATGTCAATAACATCATGATTGATAAGTCTCTTTAAGAAACATTTATACATCTTTCTTTGTGTGTGTTTGTTTTCTAGTGCAAACAACACATTCACTATTTATTTTAATAGTGATATTAACAGTCTGCTTGACCATTTCTGTTGCTGCAAATGTCGTCTTCATCTGCAACCGAAGTCTAAGAGTACATGAACAATATAAAGGTAAGTGTTGTAACAAATTAAATGCTTCTGTTACATTGAAAACACGTTCTGATGTATGACATAATTCATTTATTTTTTTTTTTTTGCATTTTATGTACAAGTTTGGACAAACCTTTACAGCATAGGTTTTTGGGTAAAATTATTAATGAACTGTTGAACAATAGCAGCAACATGCATTCAAAAGACAAACATTTAAGACTTCATAGAGGTTGTTTTTCCTTTGTGTACCTCATTTAACTCTCTGACTATATTTTATGTGAATCAAAGAAAATTATTTTTTTTAATTTCATGATATTATACTCTCACTAAAAAGTCAGTTTAAGTTCCTTTAACTATCAAATACTTATTTTTATGATTTAATTCATTTGTAGGAATGGAAAGCACTATTTCAGAAGCTCGACATGCCAACTCGCGTCAGCCGGTACATGATATTGTGAGTGTAAAAAAAAAAAGAAATGTATTGTTATTCCATTAGGGTTGCACTAGGGTTGTATGTCACTTTATATATATATAACTATTTTATTTGCTGCACAGACTAAAGTTGATGACAGAATGAACTACGCTGCACTGAATTTCTCAGAAAGAAAAGCAACAAGAGGAAGAAAGAAGAAAGAGTTTTCAGAGGACTGTGTGTACTCTCAAGTTAAATGATGATACTGTTGATAATATTGAGCACTTGCATCTGTTTGTGATCTTTTGGTTTTATTTTTTATCTTGGCTAAATATTAAATATTAATCTTGCGCAAAAAAATCACTATATTGTTGACACAATTAGGACTATCATAGTCTATAACATATTTTTGCCTTTCTTACATATAATTTTTATCATCTTTATCGTATCAATTTTATCTTTGGTCTTTAATTGTGTTAAGACAAAATTTTGTGTTTGAAAACTACTCGTTGTCTCAATCTGAAATTTTTACTGCTGCAATAAAAACTCTGAAACTAAATGGCTCAAATGCTTTTCATGTATAATATTAACTGTGTTTTGAGTCTGACACACATTCACTTTGCATGACTGCACCAACAGTGTTGGCTCCGAGGCTCTATATGTACTACAGATATTGTCACATTTCAATAAAAATAACTGTAATAATATACAGATACAGATATATATAGATATATATATAAACAGTTTACTTTATTAAACGTCCTACTATCCTCTGAAGTTTGTACTCCTGAGTCAATGAGAGTGCTGTGACAAAATAATCTCAACTCAAAGCTCCACTAACATTTTTTTTCTCACAAAAAATAACATCATTGACAGACAGATGCAGTAAATTATGATATTCAGTCTGTAATGCAGCTATAATAAAAACCCAATCTGTAATGCAGTTTAATAAAATAAAACAGAATTTAAGATATACTGATCTGTTTATTTTAATACATTTGTATTTATTGAAATGTGGTGATATCTATAGCTACATATAGACCCAGCAGTGCTGGAGTGAGTTTTGAAGTGGGGGGAACATCCAGTTTTAAAAGATGAAAAAGTCATGGTTGGACCAATTCTATTTCGGCCATAACTCTAATGTAGCCTTCTCACCTCGTAAATGGTCACATAGTGTAAAAATGAACGTTACACAACAGCACTGCAGTGTGTCTCAAGGATAAAACATGAGACGCTACTTCTTCTGAAAAGAAGTTGGAAAAGGGGCTGTGATGAGCCCTGCTAACCCGACGTGTCATTCATGAAAAGGCAATATCGAGTTATAACCGACTAGTCTGATGTGTGTAGAGGTGTGTGTGGTTATTCTGCAGAAGACTGGGGCCTGATGCATAAAACTCTGTGTAGATTCATGACTAAAGATTCATAACGGCACTTTTCATTTCCCGTTTGTATCACTGACAGCTGTACAGACTGTTGAAGCAGTCATCATGTTGATATGAAAACAGTTGGTTCAGTGTGCGTCTTCATCCATTTATGGCTCACTGTGGGAGTGGAAATGAGGCTTGTGCATGTGTGCTCAGCTCCTCAATGAATAAATAAAACAAAACCATGTGTACGCACAGCTTTTTAAATCTGATGAAAATATTACGTATGCATATTTCTCTAATAGTGAATGTGTTGTTTGCACTAGAAAACAAACACACACAAAAAGGAAGATGTATCAATGTCTCTTAAAGAGACTAATCAATCATGATGTTATCAACACAATTTGAGTATTACTTTCATTATTGACCACTAAATCATACCAAGTTCCAGTTTAGTTCCATTTCCAAGTAATATCTCTCCACATGTGGCCACAGCACAGTGATAAGTCCCAGCATCAGAGGAGCTGATGTTTTTAGAGAAGCGATAGACACAGCTCTTTGGAGACGAGTAAATGCCAGTTTTATTTCTACATTCATCAGGACTTCCATCAGTGTAGATGAAGTCTGGATGAGATGCATTTGATCCGGCTCTGAGGTGATAGAGTAACATCTTTTGGTGGAGGCAGTGTGATGGTGTGGGGCGGCATCTCCCTCACTGGAAAAACGAGGCTTGTCATCATTGGAGGCAATCTCAATGCAGAGAGATATCGAGATGAGATTCTGCAACCAGTGGCAATCCCATATCTCCACAGTCTGGGACCAAACTCTATCCTCCATGATGACAACGCTTGCCCCCACAGAGCGAGATTTATCAGAGACTACCTCCAGACTTTGGGAGTGGAGAAGATGTAATGGCCTGCCAACAGTCTTGACCTCAACCCCATTGAACACTTGTGGGATCAGCTTGGGTGTGCTGTTCGTGCCAGAGTGACCAACACAACCACGTTGGCTGACTTGCGACAAATGCTGGTTGAAGAATGAGATGCCATCCCACAGCAGTGTGTGACCAGGCTGGTGACCAGCATGAGGAGGAAGTGCCAGGCTGTCGTGGCTGTGTATGGTTCTTCCACACGCTACTGAGGCTCCTGTCTGTTAAATGAATAAATTGTTAAATTGCCAATATGTCTTGTTTCTTCAAGCTTCAATCATCCAATCCAACAAACACCAAACAAGAGTCAATGGTAGAATAAGCTGCTTGACGAGGCTACGAGTGGGAGGCAGGGCTTTGTTCAGGCTGTTCTCAGCAGGAAAGAAGAAATAGTGACAGACAGGTTCAGTGAATTCAGACACGAAGAGCTAAATTTGGCGGGGCGGTCAAACAAGACTGTCTGACTGAAAGATGTTAGCTTGACATTCGGAGTATTTTTTTTCAATTGTTGGAAAGTTTGAGGACATGAAGTATGAGTGGACCATTTCTAAACCTCCAGAGGTGGCTGCTTAGATCTGAGGCGGTCAGGTTCCTCAACATGTATAGGGAACCTACACATACACATGTATCTGATGTGAGAAACACTTACCTGCAGAGGTATGCCCTGGCTGTAAATCACTGAAGTAGAGTATTATCATGATTCAGAAATAAAAATCTAAAATAAAATATTCAACTACTTAAACAAAAAGTAATAGCTAAAAACTCTCTTCAGACACTTTACTCTTCATTCTGTTTGCCAAAGAATTTGTGGGCCAAAAACCAAAACAATGAGCTAAAGAAGCTACAATGGAGTACTCTCTTAGGGCTATTAAGCAGGGAGGATGTCTGTAGGTCCATAAACTGTATTAAAATGTCTTAAACTGAAATGTCCAAATAGTATGAATTGATCAATTTGACTCAAATATGAAACCATGACTTCTTAATTTCCACAGTAACACTTGATCTGGTACATGTTCTAAAGGGAAAAGAGTAGTTTGTGTTCTGTTTTGTTAAGTTTTCTTCAGACATCAGGATCCAGATGAGACTCTGCTATTTCATTCTACAGTATTTATATTATTTTATTCTGTTTGGTGCCAAGTTTACTTATTTTTTCATTTTGCCAAAGTGAATCTCTTTCATTCTCAAAACACAGTTAGTATTACACATAGAAAGAATTTGAGCCATTTAGTTTAAGAATTTTTATTGCAACAGTAAATAAATTCAGATTGAGACAACAAGCAGTTTTCAAACAAAATTTTGTGTTAATACAATTAAAGAAAAAAGATAAAATTGACACGATATAGCTGATATGTAAGAAAGGCAACAATAATATGTGATAGACTATGACTGTCCTAAGTTTGTCAACAATTAAGTGATTTTTTTAAGTAAGGGTTAATATTTAATATTTAGCCAAGATAAAAACAAAACAAAACAACCACAAACAGATGCAAGTGCTCAATATTATCAACAGTATCAACATTTAACTCATGAGTACACTAGGGTTGGGCATCGAGAACTGGTTCCAAAATTTAGATTCCCAATGAATCATTAAGAAATTTTAATTTCGATTCCACTTATCAGTTCCCAAACACGTTACATATCTACAAGGACCTATCTCCGTTATGCATCAACGCAACAGCTTGTTTGTTTACATATGAGCATGCATGGCTATCACAACAATATTGAGAGAAAGATGGACCGCAGTAAACGCTGTAAAGTGTGTCTTCACTTTATTTAAGAAAATGAAAAGGCAAAGTACAATGCATGTGGGAGGCTAATTAGCTGTAAGTCAGGTTGCACATCAAATCTGACCAAATATTTAAGGCAGCATGGCGCCGGTCTCCCAGCCCGAGTGTGACATCAGCCAGCACCTCCAGTAGAGCCAGGGATACCGAGCTGCGACACACTGTCTATGTATGTTTGTAAGTTTCTGTTTCCTGTTGTCAATAAAGTGTCACTTTTCTTTTTCAACTTTTTCTTGTTGTTCAGCAACATAAAGGAAGTCCTCAGCTGCATTCAGACTGAAAACAGTGCTGTGTTGGTGTGATCAATGAAATACAATCCAGCAGTCTAGTGGGGGGAACAGATTATTGTGTTTAAAGGCTGATCAGAAAAACACTGCACAGCGGTTTGTTATACTCACAGACTGGATTTAACAACTCTGGAAAATGATCACACCACAAACCTGTTCACTAGTGCGCACATGTGGCATGTCTGTGTCTGCAGACCTCCAAAAAAGTGACAGCACACTATGTCATTGAAGGAAAGATGAGACGGAACGTCTTCCGGACAAAAGCAGAAAGTTCAGTTAAAAAGACCTTGAAATGACTTATTTAAATGAAACAATAAAAGTCATAGTAAACGCTTAAAAGAATGAAGATATTTTTGTTATTTAAACATTTGACCTCTTTTTTTTTACCACATTGGAATAGAAACTGGGAATCGTTAAGCAGAAATGGAATCAGAATCGATAAAATTCAGGCGATACTCAACCGTAGAGTACACACTGTTGTCTGAAAACTCTTTCTTCTTTCTTCTTCTCGTTGCTTTTCTTTCTGGGAAATTCATTGCAGTGTAGTTAATTTTGTCTTCAGCTTCAGTCTGTGCAGCAAATACAATGGTTATATATATAAACTGACATATATATATAATGCCTTTAGTGGAATAACAATACATTTCATTTTGTTTTTTCACTCACAATATCATGTGTTTGTTGGCGCAAGTTGTCATGTCGAGCTTCTGAAATAGTGCTTTCCATTCCTAAAAATGAATGAAATCATAACAATAAACAATTGATTACATAAAGGAACTTAACTGACTTCTTAGTAAGAATATAATGTCATAAAAATGATTATTCATATAAAATATAGTCAGAGAGTTAAATGAGGTACTCAAAGGAAAAACAACTTCTATGAAGACTTAAATGTTTGTCTTTTGAATGTATGTCGCTGCTGTTGTTCAAAAGTTCATTAATGATATACAATAAGACGTAATTTTACCCAAGAACATTACTACTGTAAAAGTTTGTCTGAACTTGTCCATAAAATGCATAAATAAATGAAGATGTCATACATCAGAGCATGTTTTCAGTATAAAAGAAGCATTTAATTTGTTACAACACTTACCTTTATATTGTTCACGTACTCTTAGACTTCGGTTGCAGACGAGGATGACAATTGCAACAACAGAAATGGTCAAGCAGACTATTAATATCACTATTCCAATAAATAGTGAATGTGTTGTTTGCACTAGAAAACAAACACACACAAAAAGAAAGATGTATCAAAGATTAAAGAGACTTATCAATCATGATGTTATCAACATAATTTAAGTATTACTTTCATTATTGAGCACTAAATCATACCAAGTTCCAGTTTAGTTCCATTTCCAAATAATATCTCTCCACATGTGGCCACAGCACAGTAATAAGTCCCATCATCAGAGGAGCTGACGTTTTTAGAGAAGCGATAGACACAGCTCTTTGGAGACGAGTGAATGCCAGTTTTATTTCTACATTCATCAGGACTTCCATCAGTGTAGATGAAGTCTGGGTGAGATGCATCTGATCCGGCTCTGAACCAGTAAACACTGTGTACTCCTGGACACGTCTTGTTCTTGTAGTCAGAGAGGATTGAACACTGGAGAGTCACAGACACTCCTGGACGGACTGGATCAGACACTGTCGGCCACTGAACAACAGTATAGTTTGACGTCCTTTCAGTGTTTCCTATGCAATGCAAAACTATGTTAAAAAATTAGAGACCTCCACACACATTTTGAAAACAGTTATTGAAATATATATATATATATATATATATATATATATATATATATATATATATATATATATATATAAGTTTTGTAATGAAATTAGGAAATTTAGTGACACATTGAAGTTAAAGTAAGATAGATCACAGTATTACCTTTAACCATTAAATATGTCCCGCTCCATTCAAGATCAATCCACTCCATGACTGCACAATGGTACATTCCGTCGTCTTCTTGGGTTGTCCTCAAAATGGTCAGGTTAACAAAATTCTTATCTTTACGTACCTTCAATCTTGTGGAATTAAACTCTGGTGCATACTCAGGTGTTGCAGATTTAATCAGTTTCACAATTAATTTCAGAGTATCACCGGCACTCTGCTTGTACCAGTAGAGTTGTTTACTGTTGAGCTCATCATTAGATAAACATGTCAAGTTTGCAGGTTGACCATGTTGAACCGTGATCACTGGAATCAACGTATCTGAATGAAATGAAAATATAGAATACACATTGTAAATAACAATTATTGTATGATGTACCAAATGCATTATGCAAAAAGCTGATATATGAACCTCCAAACATCTTGTCAGCATGCAAATTCTTAGTTGTATACAGAATGCACAGAATTAGATGGTACTTACATCCTTGATGAAGAACAAGCAGTGTTACCCATAACACGATCATCTTCACATTGTCTCTTGTTAGGAACCTTTCTGGTATTTCACTGAGTAAAGGAGGTGATGTGACGTGGCCACGACACTGAATGTCACACTGAGAAATGCATGTGATTGGTTGTCACAGATTCAAAGTGCACTTCCTGTCACATTGGTCTCATTCTGGTCTTTGTGAAGCATATTTCACCTCTCATTCTTCACCATTCACTCAGTCATTTTAATGATAATCTCAAAGATTTTTGATTTTATGAATTTTGGGAACTCTTCTATTAATGCTCTCATCTTGTAGTGCTTTTCATCTTTGGTCAGCATGTCCAGCTTCTGTCCTCACTCTGCGTGTAGGTGCAAAACTCTGCAGCGAGCTAAACACACTTTTAACAGTGGTTGAAAACAGGAGTAGCCTGTGAGGATTTTACTGGAACAAACTGTGAAACTGTGAAAATACAGTATCAGAAAAGATATTTGATGATATTGATTACAAATCAGAAAAAGACAAGACACCATAAACAAGTGTCAGACCAAACATACTGTAAAGACGAACTAGTACAGAAACAAGGAAGATGATCGTGTTATGGGTAACACTGCTTGTTCTTCATCAAGGATGTAAGTATCATCTAATTCTGTGCATTCTCTATACAACTAAGAATTTGCATGCCAACAAGATGTTTGGAGTTTCACATATCAGCTTTTTGCATAATACATTTTCTACATCATACAATAATTGTTATTTACAATGTGAATTCTATATTTTCATTTCATTCAGATACGCTGGTTCCAGTGATCACGGTTCAACATGGTCAACCTGCAACTTTGACATGTGCTTTATCTAATAATGAGTTCAGCAAAAAAGAACTCTACTGGTACAAGCCAGTATGAATGAATGAGTGGATTAGTCCACTCTGTGATTCCACAATGGTACATTCCCTTGTCTTCTTGGGTTGTCCTCAAAATGGTCAGGTTAACAAAATTCTTATCTTTACGTACCTTCAATCTTGTGGAAGAAAACTCTGATCCATACTCAGGATTTGCAGATCTAATCACTTTCACAATTAATTTCAGAGTATCACCGGCACTCTGCTTGTACCAGTAGAGTTCTTTTTTGCTGAACTCATTATTAGATAAAGCACATGTCAAAGTTGCAGGTTGACCATGTTGAACCGTGATCACTGGAACCAGCGTATCTGAATGAAATGAAAATATAGAATTCACATTGTAAATAACAATTATTGTATGATGTAGAAAATGTATTATGCAAAAAGCTGATATATGAAACTCCAAACATCTTGTTGGCATGCAAATTCTTAGTTGTATAGAGAATGCACAGAATTAGATGATACTTACATCCTTGATGAAGAACAAGCAGTGTTACCCATAACACGATCATCTTCACAATGTCTCTTGTTAGGAACCTTTCTGGTATTTCACTGAGTAAAGGAGGTGATGTGACGTGGTCACGACACTGAATGTCACACAGAGAAATGCATGTGATTGGTTATTACAGATTCAAAGTGCACTTCCTGTCACATTGGTCTCATTCTGGTCTTTGTGAAGCATATTTCACCTCTCATTCTTCACCATTCACTCAGTCATTTTAATGATAATCTCAAAGATTTTTTTTTTAATGAATTTTGGGAACTCTTTTAATACTGCTCTCATCTTGTAGTGCTTTTCATCTTTGGTCAGCATGTCCAGCTTCTGTCCTCACTCTGCGTGTAGGTGCACAGCTCTGCAGTGAGCTAAACACACTTTTAACAGTGGTTGAAGACAGGAGTGGCCTGTGAGGATTTTACTGGAACAAACGGTGAAGATGTGAAAATACAGTATCAGAAAAGATATTTGATGATATTGATTACAAATCAGAAAAAGACAAGATACCATAAACAAGTGTCAGGCCAAACATATTGTAAAGACGAACTAGTACAGAAACAAGGAAACTGGATTCACAAAAGTAAAATGTTACACAAGTCACGTTGTCCCACATGTATGATGATTGGAACAGATCAACATATGTAGTATGTAATATCCACTGTGTACCACCTGCTCAGCACCAAATGACAAACAGGCACAGTTAGCAACTATATGGTGAACATAGTGGAGCATTTAGCAGCAAAAGAACCAAATATTTCCCTCAAGAGTTGGTTGAAATGATAAATAGAGCTAAAAGAGTCAATATTGGACTTATATTCACCAGATATCCAGAAACATGACTCCAAATGAATAATAATGTTGCTCCATAACTGCTGGATCTGTAAATAAGCAACTAGCTAACAAGTTCATCATATCAACTTAAAGTTACTACGAGGAAACCTTTGGTTATGAAACAGTCTCATGATGCCTCTGATGCTTCTTTATGACCTACATGAGCAAATGAGACCATCAGCAAGAAGACTGGCTATTTCTATACAGTTATTCTAAATGCCTGCCACCAGGTCAGGTTCCTCAAGAAATCAGATGAAACGCTTTACGGCACACATACCATTTTTGGGGGCCTTGGATACTTTAAAACTCATGAAAATTGGCACACACCTCAGAAAGTTCTCTAGTGATTGGGCTTGGGTGTGGCCAGTGGGCTCCACCCCCAAGCGCTAGGCCATTTTGGAACAAAGTTTCTTCGATGTTCATAAAATTTGGTGGGTTCATTGTTCTCAATGTTCTGACATAATACATATTTTTTCAAATTTTCTCTCCCAACTGAACACGTTTGAGGCCTTAGGATTTGCAAAAACTCATGAATCTTTGCACCTATGTTTGAACTAGTAAATATTTCAATTAGTATCACGTGGCACGTTGGTTCTATAGTGCCCCCTAATTACTTTTAGGATTTTTGTGGTTTTAGGGGTACTCAAAAACTCACTAATCTTTGCACATTCATCAGATGTGGTGTAACTTGATATCTGATACAGATCTTGGGGTTGGGTGTGGCAAAATGGCTTGAGGGTGCCCCCTAGAAAATTTCAAAGTCAAAGCTCCCACCTTTAAATTTGACATAGATGTATGAAATTGCGCACGCTGATGTAAAATCTCCTGACTTAAAAACAGCCTCTTGGAGCCATACCTTAAGTCCAACAGGAAGTCAGACATTTCGAATCTACTTCACATTTTTTCCGCAAAGTGAAGCCATTTACAGGCATTGTACTTTAATGAACTCCTCCTAGAGATTAATCCGAGCAATGGTAAGTGATATCTAAAGAGCTTTACGATGCTAAATTGCAAAGCCTTTTTAACTTTCATGGAGTGCCCTTAGTGTGGAGGGCCGGTAAATTTTGCCAAAAACATGTTTGGGGCATTAAAAAGGAAGTTGTTGTATCTGGACTTTATATTGTCCAGTCTGCCCCAGATTTCTCATGCTTGATAAGAGTCCAGGCCTGAACACAACTACATGTCAATATTGAATCATAATCATAGCGCCACCTACTGACAACAGGAAGTCAGTCTTACATGACAAACATCATCCGATTTACAGGAAATTTATATGGTGTGGTCTACACATGATATACAACAACATGACATATAATTAGTGGGTGTTCTCTAGCACCACATAGTGGACACAGAAACTGATAGTTATCTCTTACATGCAATGTCCGATATTCATGAAAATGTATATCCATGTCAGTTGTCCTCTGATAAATGTATTACTTCATTAATATTTCACTTGTGTAGTATTGCCTACAGGCAACAGGAAGTGAAGCCTAAGTGACACATTGTTCCTCAAATGTATACACAGTTACCAATATGTCAACTCAAGCACCACATACTGCACAAAAGAAATAATATTTTACCAATTCACACAGTGTCCGATAATCCTGAAAATTCAGAGCTGAGTCAACAGACCTCCAGTATTGAAACCATGGCTGCTACTCACTCTGACGGGTGCAAGGGCCCGTTCGTCACTGCTTGCAGTTTTAATTATTATTATTTCTTGTCAGATTGATCATGAATAATCTGTCAAATTCTGAATAATGTAAGAAAAACATATTAAAAATGTTATTTTAAAATGTACACTTGCATTGTGGTCACAATCGGTAACTTTAACTGAAAAAAAATCCCACCGTGACCTTTCGGTTTTGTCCATGTCCTTACAGGTTCCTAAAAGTCCAGGTCACGACCAAGATGATAATTTCCTACAGTAAACTGAATCTTCTAAAGTTAGCATTGAGAATTGTATAGCCTAGCAGTGGACTACGGTGTTTAAGTACATTTTTAACATTTCTAAAGTTAGTGATAGATGATTAGGGTTGAACATTTTCACCTGATCCAGACACCATGAGTCTAAATTTGCTGTGACACTCAAATAGGAAAGATGACTGAAAGATGTTAGCCTGACATTGAGAGTTTTTTTCTTTTTCTGTTGGGGGAAAGTCTGTAAAAACAGTGTTCGCACGTAATGACAGCCGTTCTGCTGTTGGAAAACCTCTCCGATGCAACACAATCGGTGAAACGGCACTTTTCTTTTCCCGTTTGTATCACTGACAGCTGTACAGACTGTTGAAGCAGGCATCATGTTGATATGAAAACAGTTGGTTCAGTGTGCGTCTTCATCCATTTAAGGCTCACTGTGGGAGTGGAAATGAGGCTTGTGCATGTGTGCTCAGCTCCTCAATGAATAAATAAAACAAAACCATATGTACGCACAGCTTGTTAAATCTGATGAAAATAATACGTATGCATATTTCTCTAATAGTCAATGTGTTGTTTGCACTAGAAAACAAACACACACAAAAAGGAAGATGTATCAATGTCTCTTAAAGAGACTAATCAATCATGATGTTATCAACACAATTTGAGTATTACTTTCATTATTGACCACTAAATCATACCAAGTTCCAGTTTAGTTCCATTTCCAAATAATATCTCTCCACATGTGGCCACAGCACAATGATAAGTCCCATCATCAGAGGAGCTGATGTTTTTAGAGAAGCGATAGACACAGCTCTTTGGAGACGAGTGAATGCCAGTTTTATTTCTACATTCATCACGACTTCCATCAGTGTAGATGAAGTCTGGATGAGATGCATTTGATCCGGCTCTGAGGTGATAGAGGAACATCTTTTGGTGGGGGCAGTGTGATGGTGTGGGGCGGCATCTCCCTCACTGGAAAAACGAGGCTTGTCGTCATTGGAGGCAATCTCAATGCAGAGGTATATCGAGATGAGATTCCGCAACCAGTGGCAATCCCATATCTCCACAGTCTGGGACCAAACTCTATCCTCCATGATGACAACGCTTGCCCCCACAGAGCGAGATTTATCAGAGACTACCTCCAGACTTTGGGAGTGGAGAAGATGTAATGGCCTGCCAGCAGTCTTGACCTCAACCCCATTGAACACTTGTGGGATCAGCTTGGGTGTGCTGTTCGTGCCAGAGTGACCAACACAACCACGTTGGCTGACTTGCGACAAATGATGGTTGAAGAATGAGATGCCATCCCACAGCAGTGTGTGACCAGGCTGGTGACCAGCATGAGGAGGAGGTGCCAGGCTGTCGTGGCTGTGTATGGTTCTTCCACACGCTACTGAGGCTCCTGTCTGTTAAATGAATAAACTGTGAAATTGCCAGTATTGTCTTGTTTCTTCAAACTTCAATCATCCAATCCACCAAACACCAAACAAGAGTCAATGGCAGAATAAGCTGCTTGACGAGGCTATGAGTGGGAGGCAGGGCTTTGTTCAGGCTGTTCTCTGCAGGAATGAAGAAATAGTGACAGACAGGTTCAGTGCATTCAGACACGAAGAGCTAACTGTGGCGGGGCGGTCAAACAAGAATGTCTGACTGAAAGATGTTAGCTTGACATTCGGAGTATTTTTTTTTCAGTTGTTGGAAAGTTTGAGGACATGAAGTATGAGTGGACCATTTCTAAACCTCCAGAGGTGGCTGCTTAGATCTGAGGTGGTCAGGTTCCTCAACATGTATAGGGAACCTACACATACACATGTATCTGATGTGAGAAACACTTACCTGCAGAGGTATGCCCTGGCTGTAAATCGCTGAAGTAGAGTATTATCATGATTCAGAAATAAAAATCTAAAATAAAATATTCAACTACTTAAACAAAAAGTAAAAGCTAAAAACTCTCTTCAGACACTTTACTCTTCATTCTGTTTGCCAAAGAATTTGTGGGCCAAAAACCAAAACAATGAGCTAAAGAAGCTACAATGGAGTACTCTCTTAGGGCTATTAAGCGGGGAGGATGTCTGTAGGTCCATAAACTGTATTAAAATGTCTAAAACTGAAATGTCCAAATAGTATGAATTGATCAATTTGACTCAAATATGAAACCATGACTTCTTAATTTCCACAGTAACACTTGATCTGGTACATGTTCTAAAGGGAAAAGAATAGTTTGTGTTCTGTTTTGTTAAGTTTTCTTCAGACATCAGGATCCAGATGAGACTCTGCTATTTCATTCTACAGTATTTATGTTATTTTATTCTGTTTGGTGCCAAGTTTACTTATTTTTTCATTTTGCCAAAGTGAATGTGTTTCATTCTCAAAACACAGTTAGTATTACACATAGAAAGAATTTGAGCCATTTAGTTTAAGAATTTTTATTGCAACAGTAAATAATTTCAGATTGAGACAACAAGCAGTTTTCAAACAAAATGTTGTGTTAATACAATTAAAGAAAAAGATAAAATTGACATGAAATAGCTGATATGTAAGAAAGGCAACAATAATATGTGATAGACTATGATTGTCCTAAGTTTGTCAACAATTAAGTGATTTTTTTGAGTAAGGATTAATATGTAATATTTAGCCAAGATAAAAACAAAACAAAATAAAACAACCACAAACAGATGCAAGTGCTCAATATTATCAACAGTATCAACATTTAACTCATGAGTACACTAGGGTTGGGCATCGAGAACTGGTTCCAAAATTTAGATTCCTAATGAATCATTAAGAAATTTTAATTTCGATTCCACTTATCAGTTCCCAAACACGTTACATATCTGCAAGGACCTATCTCCGTTATGCATCAACGCAACAGCTTGTTTGTTTACATATGAGCATGCATGGCTAACATCACAACAATATTGAGAGAAAGATGGACCACGGTAAACGCTCTAAAGTGTGTCTTCACTTTATTTAAGAAAATGAAAAGGCAAAGTACAATGCATGTGGGAAGCTAATTAGCTGTAAGTCAGGTTGCACATCAAATCTGACCAAATATTTAAGGCAGCATGGCACCGGTCTCCCAGCCCGAGTGTGTCATCAGCCAGCACCTCCAGTAGAGCCAGGGATACCAAGCTGCGACACACTGTCTATGTATGTATGTAAGTTTCTGTTTCCTGTTGTCATTAAGGTGTCACTTTTCTTTTTCAACTTTTTCTTGTTGTTCAGCAACATAAAGGAAGTCCTCAGCTGCATTCAGACTGAAAACAGTGCTGTGTTGGTGTGATCAATGAAATACAATCCAGCAGTCTAGTGGGGGGAACAGATTATTGCGTTTAAAGGCTGATCAGAAAAACACTGCACAGCGGTTTGTTATACTCACAGACTGGATTTAACAACTCTGGAAAGTTATCACGCTGCAACCCTATTCAGCAGTGCGCACATGTGGCATGTCTTTGAACTGACTTATTTTAATGAAACAATAAAAGTCATAGTAAACGCTTAAAAGAATGAAGATATTTTTGTTATTTAAACATTTCATTTTTTTACCACATTGGACTAGAAACTGGGAATCGTTAATCAGAAACGGAATCAGAATCGATAAAATTCAGACGATACTCAACCGTAGAGTACACACTGTCGTCTGAAAACTCTTTCTTCTTTCTTCTTCTCGTTGCTTTTCTTTCTGGGAAATTTGTTGCAGTGTTCATTTTGTCTTCAGCTTCAATCTGTGCAGCAAATACAATGGTTATATATATAAAGTGATATATATACGGTGCCTTTAATGAAATAACAATACATTTCATTTTGTTTTTTCACTCACAATATCATGTCTTTGTTGGCGCAAGTTGTCATGTCGAGCTTCTGAAATAGTGCTTTC
This sequence comes from Thunnus albacares, assembly GCF_914725855.1. Lineage (NCBI taxonomy): Eukaryota > Metazoa > Chordata > Actinopteri > Scombriformes > Scombridae > Thunnus > Thunnus albacares. The sequence goes on from NC_058115.1 coordinate 24,235,490, forward strand.
CATTCCTAAAAATTAATGAAATCATAACAATAAACATTTGATTAGATAAAGAAACTTAATCTGACTTCTTAATATATAATATTAAGTATAATGTCATAAAATAAAAATCGTAAAAGTGGACATTTTCTTTGATTATTCATATAAAATATAGTCAGAGAGTTAAATGAGGTACACAAAGGAAAAACAACCTCTATGAAGACTTAAATGTTTGTCTTTTGAATGCATGTTGCTGTTGTTCAAAAGTTCATAAATAATATACAATAAGACGTGATTCTACCCAAGAACATATACTGTAAAGGTTTGTCCAAACTTGTACATAAAATGTATAAATAAATGAATATGTCATACATCAGAACATGTTTTCAACATAAAGGTAGCATTTAGTTTGTTTCAACACTTACCTTTATTTTGTTCACGTACTCTTAGACTTCGGTTGCAGATGAGGACGACAATTGCAACAACAGAAATGGTCAAGCAGACTATTAATATCACTATTCCAATAAATAGTGAATGTGTTGTTTGCACTAGAAAACAAACACACACAAAAAGAAAGATGTATCAAAGATTAAAGAGACTTATCAATCATGATGTTATCAACATAATTTAAGTATTACTTTCATTATTGAACACTAAATCATACCAAGTTCCAGTTTAGTTCCATTTCCAAATAATATCTCTCCACATGTGGCCACAGCACAGTAATAAGTCCCATCATCAGAGGAGCTGACGTTTTTAGAGAAGCGATAGACACAGCTCTTTGGAGACGAGTGAATGCCAGTTTTCTTTCTACATTCATCACGACTTCCATCAGTGTAGATGAAGTCTGGGTGAGATGCATCTGATCCGGCTCTGTACCAGTAAACACTGTGTACTCCTGGACACGTCTTGTTCTTGTATTCAGAGAGGACTGAACACTGGAGAGTCACAGAGTCTCCTGGACGGACTGGATCAGACACTGTCGGCCACTGAACAACAGTATAGTTTGATGTCCTTTCAGTGTTTCCTATGCAATGCAAAACTACGTTAAAAATTAGAGACCTCCACACACATTTTGAAAACAGTTATTGAAATATATATAAATATATATATGTATATAAGTTTTGTAATGAAATTAGGAAATTTAGTGACACTTTAAAGTTAAAGTAAGATAGATCACAGTATTACCTTTAACTAATAAATATGTCCCGCTCCATTCAGGATCAAACCAGTCCATGACTGCACAATGGTACATTCCCTCGTCTTCTTGGGTTGTCCTCAAAATGGTCAGGTTAACAAAATTCTTATCTTTACGTACCTTCAATCTTGTGGAATTAAACTCTGGTGCATACTCAGGTGTTGCAGATTTAATCAGTTTCACAATTAATTTCAGAGTATCACCGGCACTCTGCTTGTACCAGTAGAGTTGTTTACTGTTGAGCTCATCATTAGATAAACATGTCAAGTTTGCAGGTTGACCATGTTGAACCGTGATCACTGGAATCAGCGTATCTGAATGAAATGAAAATATAGAATACACATTGTAAATAACAATTATTGTATGATGTGGAAAATGTATTATGCAAAAAGATGATATATGAACCTCCAAACATCTTGTCAGCATGCAAATTCTTAGTTGTATAGAGAATACACAGAATTAGATGGTACTTACATCCTTGATGAAGAACAAGCAGTGTTACCCATAACACGATCATTTTCACAGTGTCTGTTGTTAGGAACCTTTCTGGTATTTCACTGAGTAAAGGAGGTGATGTGACGTGGCCACGACACTGAATGTCACACTGAGAAATGCATGTGATTGGTTATTACAGATTCAAAGTGCACTTCCTGTCACATTGGTCTCATTCTGGTCTTTGTGAAGCATATTTCACCTCTCATTCTTCACCATTCACTCAGTCATTTTAATGATAATCTCAAAGATTTTTGATTTTATGAATTTTGGGAACTCTTCTATTAATGCTCTCATCTTGTAGTGCTTTTCATCTTTGGTCAGCATGTCCAGCTTCTGTCCTCACTCTGCGTGTAGGTGCACAGCTCTGCAGTGAGCTAAACACACTTTTAACAGTGGTTGAAAACAGGAGTAGCCTGTGAGAATTTTACTGGAATAAACTGTGAAAATGTGAAAATACAGTATCAGAGAAGATATTTGATGATATTGATTACAAATCAGAAAAAGACAAGATACCATAAACAAGTGTCAGACCAAACATATTGTCAAGACAAACTAGTACAGAAACAAGGAAACTGGATTCACAAAAGTAAAATGTTACACGAGTCACGTTGTCCCGCATGTATGATGAAACAAAGTATCATCATCATCAACATATGTAGTATGAAGAACAACTTTATTAGTATACTTTATTAGATGACCGACGCGTCAGTCATCTAATAAAGTTGTTCTTCATACTACAAGTGTTGCTTGAGTTCTCATCCTCTAGACTTCTTTCCTTTCTCCGCGAACCTTGGAAGTAAGTGAAGTTGTGCCAGACCCTTGCTCTGCATCTACAGATCAACATATAAAATTTATACTGTGTCAAATAACAATGTGTAATGTGAGAGGCATCACTCGTACTGATGAACCTTCTGTGAATCTTGGTTTTATGGGGCTTCATAATAAGTTTTAGGTCATTGTTTAGCTGTCTGATTTGCAACTTTTGGTTTGATCTCACTGTTCTGACAGCGCCAAAAAAAAAAGCGCTAAATACCCACTGTGTACTACCTGCTCAGCATCAAATGTCAAACAGACACAGTTAGCAACTAGCTGGTGAACATAGTGGAGCATTTAGCAGCAAAAGAGCCAAATATTTCCCTCAGGAGTTGGTTGAAATGATAAATAGAGCTAAAAGAGTCAATATTGGACTTATATTCACCAGATATCCAGAAACATGAATCCAAATGAACAATAATGAGAATGTAAATAAGCAACTAGCGAAGAAGTTCATCATATCAACTTAGAGTTACTACGAGGAAACCTTTAACTGGTTATGAAACAGTCTCATGATGCCTCTGATGCTTCTTTATGACCTACATGAGCAAATGAGACCATCAACAAGAAGACTGGCTATTTCTATACAGTTATTCTAAACGCCTGCCACCAGGTCAGATTCCTCAAGAAATCAGCACACATACCATTTTTGGGGGCCTTGGGATTCTTGAAAACTCATGAAAATTGGCACACACCTCAGAACTGGGAGAAATTGCAAAGTTCTCTAGTGATTGGGCTTGGGTGTGGCCAGTGGGCTCCACCCCCAAGCGCTAGGCCATTTTGGAACAAAGTTTCTTTGATGTTCATAAAATTTGGTGGGTTCATTACTCTCAATGCTCTGACATGATACATATTTTTTCAATTTTTTTCTCCCAACTGAACACGTTTGAGGCCTTAGGATTTGCAAAAACTCATGAATCTTTGCACCTATGTTTGAACTAGTAAATATTTCAATTAGTATCACGTGGCATGTTGGTTCTATAGTGTCCCCTAATTGCTTTTAGGATTTTTGTGGTTTTAGGCGTACTCAAAAACTCACTAATCTTTGCACATTCATCAGATGTGGAGTAACTTGATATCTGATACAGATCTTGGGGTTGGGTGTGACAAAATGGCTTGAGGGTGCCCCCTAGAAAATTTCAAAGTCAAAGCTCCCACCTTTAAATTTGACATAGATGTATGAAATTGCGCACGCTGATGTACAATCTCCTGACTTAAAAACAGCCTCTTGGAGCCATACCTTAAGTCCAACAGGAAGTCAGACATTTCAAATCTACTTCACATTTTTTCCGCAAAGTGAAGCCATTTACAGGCATTGTACTTTAATGAACTCCTCCTAGAGATTAATCCGAGCAATTTCAAATTTGGTAGGTGATATCTAAAGACCTTTACGATGCTAAATTGCAAAGCTTTTTCATTTTCATGGAATGCCCTTGGTGTGGTGGGCCGGTAAATTTTGCCAAAAATATGTTTGGGGCATTAAAAAGGAAGTTGTTGTATCTCCACTTTACATTGTCCAGTCTGCCCCAGATTTCTCATGCTTGATAAGAGTCCAGGCCTGAACACAACTACATGTCAATATTGAGTCATAATCATAGCGCCACCTACTGACAACAGGAAGTCAGCCTTACATGACAAACATCATTTGGAGACGAGTGAATGCCAGTTTTATTTCTACATTCATCACGACTTCCATCAGTGTAGATGAAGTCTGGATGAGATGCATTTGATCCGGCTCTGAGGTGATAAAGTAACATCTTTTGGTGGAGGCAGTGTGATGGTGTGGGGCTTTCCCTCAATGGACAAAACGAGGCTTGTCATCATTGGAGGCAATCTCAATGCAGAGAGATATCGAGATGAGATTCTGCAACCAGTGGCAATCCCATATCTCCACAGTCTGGGACCAAACTCTATCCTCCATGATGACAACGCTTGCCCCCACAGAGCGAGATTTATCAGAGACTACCTCCAGACTTTGGGAGTGGAGAAGATGAAATGGCCTGCCAGCAGTCTTGACCTCAACCCCATTGAACACTTGTGGGATCAGCTTGGGTGTGCTGTTCGTGCCAGAGTGACCAACACAACCACGTTGGCTGACTTGCGACAAATGCTGGTAGAAGAATGGGATGCCATCCTACAGCAGTGTGTGACCAGGCTGGTGACCAGCATGAGGAGGAGGTGCCAGGCTGTCTTGGCTGTGTATGGTTCTTCCACACGCTACTGAGGCTCCTGTCTGTTAAATGAATAAATTGTGAAATTGCCAGTATTGTCTTGTTTCTTCAAACTTCAATCATCCAATCCACCAAACACCAAACAAGAGTCAATGGCAGAATAAGCTGCTTGACGAGGCTATGAGTGGGAGGCAGGGCTTTGTTCAGGCTGTTCTCTGCAGGAAAGAAGAAATAGTGACAGACAGGTTCAGTGCATTCAGACACGAAGAGCTAAATGTGGCGGGGCGGCCAAACAAGAATGTCTGACTGAAAGATGTTAGCCTGACATTCGGAGTATTTTTCTTGCAATTGTTGGAAAGTTTGAGGACATGAAGTATGAGTGGACCATTTCTAAACCTCCAGAGGTGGCTGCTTAGATCTGAGGCGGTCAGGTTCCTCAACATGTATAGGGAACCTACACATACACATGTATCTGATGTGAGAAACACTTACCTGCAGAGGTATGCCCTGGCTGTAAATCACTGAAGTAGAGTATTATCATGATTCAGAAATAAAAATCTAAAATAAAATATTCAACTACTTAAACAAAAAGTAAAAGCTAAAAATTCTCTTCAGACACTTTACTCTTCATTCTGTTTGCCAAAGAATTTGTGGGCCAAAAACCAAAACAATGAGCTAAAGAAGCTACAATGGAGTACTCTCTTAGGGCTATTAAGCAGGGAGGATGTCTGTAGGTCCATGAACTGTATTAAAATGTCTAAAACTGAAATGTCCAAATAGTATGAATTGATCAATTTGACTCAAATATGAAACCATGACTTCTTAATTTCCACAGTAACACTTGATCTGGTACATGTTCTAAAGGGAAAAGAGTAGTTTGTGTTCTGTTTTGTTAAGTTTTCTTCAGACATCAGGATCCAGATGAGACTCTGCTATTTCATTCCACAGTATTTATGTTATTTTATTCTGTTTGGTGCCAAGTTTACTTATTTTTTCATTTTGCCAAAGTGAATGTGTTTCATTCTCAAAACACAGTTAGTATTACACATAGAAAGAATTTGAGCCATTTAGTTTAAGAATTTTTATTGCAACAGTAAATAAATTCAGATTGAGACAACAAACAGTTTTCAAACACAAAATTTTGTGTTAATACAATTAAAGAAAAAAGATAAAATTGACATGATATAGCTGATATGTATGAAAGGCAACAATAATATGTGATAGACTATGACTGTCCTAAGTTTGTCAACAATTAAGTGATTTTTTTAAGTAAGGGTTAATATTTAATATTTAGCCAAGATAAAAACAAAACAAAACAAAACAACCACAAACAGATGCAAGTGCTCAATATTATCAACAGTATCAACATTTAACTCATGAGTACACTAGGGTTGGGCATCGAGAACTGGTTCCAAAATTTAGATTCCCAATGAATCATTAAGAAATTTTCGATTTCGATTCTACTTATCAGTTCCCAAACACGTTACATATCTGCAAGGACCTATCTCCGTTATGCATCAACGCAACAGCTTGTTTGTTTACATATGAGCATGCATGGCTAACATCACAACAATATTGAGAGAAAGATGGACCGCGGTAAACGCTGTAAAGTGTGTCTTCACTTCAATGAAAAGGCAAAGTACAATGCATGTGGGAAGCTAATTAGCCGTAAGTCAGGTTGCACATCATATCTGACCAAATATTTAAGGCAGCACGGCGTCGGTCTCCCAGCCTGAGTGTGTCATCAGCCAGCACCTCCAGTAGAGCCAGGGATACCAAGCTGTGACACACTGTCTATGTATGTTTGTAAGTTTCTGTTTCCTGTTGTCAATAAGGTGTCACTTTTCTTTTTCAACTTTTTCTTGTTGTTCAGCAACATAAAGGAAGTCCTCAGCTGCATTCAGACTGAAAACAGTGCTGTGTTGGTGTGATCAATGAAATACAATCCAGCAGTCTAGTGGGGGGAACAGATTATTGCATTTAAAGGCTGATCAGAAAAACACTGCACAGCGGTTTGTTATACTCACAGACTGGATTTAACAACTCTGGAAAATTATCACACTGCAACCCTGTTCACTAGTGCGCACATGTGACATGTCTGTGTCTGCAGACCTCCGACAAAAGTGACAGCACACTATGTCATTGAGGGAAAGATGAGACAGAACGTCATCCGGACAAAAGCAGAAAGTTCAGTTAAAAAGACTTTGAAATTACTTATTTTAATGAAACAATAAAAGTCATAGTAAACGCTTAAAAGAATGAAGATATTTTTGTTATTTAAACATTTGACCTCTTTTGTTTTTTACCACATTGGAATAGAAACTGGGAATCGTTAAGCAGAAACGGCATCAGAATCGATAAAATTCAGACGATACTCAACCGTAGAGTACACACTGTCGTCTGAAAACTCTTTCTTCTTTCTTCTTCTCGTTGCTTTTCTTTCTGGGAAATTCATTGCAGTGTAGTTCATTTTGTCTTCAGCTTCAGTCTGTGCAGCAAATACAATGGTTATATATATAAATTGACATATATATATATAATGCCTTTAATGGAATAACAATACATTTCATTTTGTTTTTTCACTCACAATATCATGTCTTTGTTGGCGCAAGTTGTCATGTCGAGCTTCTGAAATAGTGCTTTCCATTCCTAAAAATGAATGAAATCATAACAATAAACATTTGATTAGATAAAGAAACTTAATCGGACTTCTTAGTAAGAGTATGTGATAAAAAAATTGTTAGGATGGACATTTTCTTTGATTATTCATATAAAATATAGTCAGAGAGTTAAATGAGGTACACAAAGGAAAAACAACCTCTATGAAGATTTAAATGTTTGTCTTTTGAATGCATGTTGCTGCTGTTGTTCAAAAGTTCATTAATAATATACAATAAGACGTAATTTTACCCAAGAACATATATTGTAAAAGTTTGTCTGAACTTGTACATAAAATGTATAAATAAATGAATATGTCATACATCAGAACATGTTTTCAGTATAAAAGAAGCATTTAGTTTGTTACAACACTTACCTTTATTTTGTTCACGTACTCTTAGACTTCGGTTGCAGACGAGGACGACAATTGCAACAACAGAAATGGCCAAGCAGACTATTATTATCACTATTCCAATAAATAGTGAATGTGTTGTTTGCACTAGAAAACAAACACACACAAAAAGAAAGATGTATCAAAGATTAAAGAGACTTATCAATCATGATGTTATCAACATAATTTGAGTATTACTTTCATTATTGAGCACTAAATCATACCATGTTCCAGTTTAGTTCCATTTCCAAATAATATCTCTCCACATGTGGCCACAGCACAGTAATAAGTCCCATCATCAGAGGAGCTGACGTTTTTAGAGAAGCGATAGACACAGCTCTTTGGAGACGAGTGAATGCCAGTTTTCTTTCTACATTCATCACGACTTCCATCAGTGTAGATGAAGTCTGGATGAGATGCATCTGATCCGGCTCTGAACCAGTAAACACTGTGTACTCCTGGACACGTCTTGTTCTTGTAGTCAGAGAGGACTGAACACTGGAGAGTCACAGAGTCTCCTGGACGGACTGGATCAGATACTGTCGGCCACTGAACAACAGTATAGTTTGATGTCCTTTCAGTGTTTCCTATGCAATGCAAAACTACGTTAAAAATGAGAGACTTCCACACACATTTTGAAAACAGTTATTGAAATATATATATATATAAGTTTTGTAATGAAATAAGGAAATTTAGTGACACATTAAAGTTAAAGTAAGATAGATCACAGTATTACCTTTAACTAATAAATATGTCCCGCTCCATTCAAGATCAATCCACTCCATGACTGCACAATGGTACATTCCCTCGTCTTCTTGGGTTGTCCTCAAAATGGTCAGGTTAACAAAATTCTTATCTTTACGTACTTTCAATCTTGTGGAATTAAACTCTGGTGCATACTCAGGTGTTGCAGATTTAATCAGTTTCACAATTAATTTCAGAGTATCACCGGCACTCTGCTTGTACCAGTAGAGTTGTTTACTGCTGAGCCCATCATTAGATAAACATGTCAAGCTTGCAGGTTGACCAAGTTGAACCGTGATCACTGGAATCAGCGTATCTGAATGAAATGAAAATATAGAATACACATTGTAAATAACAATTATTGTATGATGTAGAAAATGTACTATGCAAAAAGCTGATATATGAACCTCCAAACATCTTGTCAGCATGCAAATTCTTAGTTGTATAGAGAATGCACAGAATTAGATGGTACTTACATCCTTGATGAAGAACAAGCAGTGTTACCCATAACACGATCATCTTCACAATGTCTGTTGTTAGGAACCTTTCTGGTATTTCACTGAGTAAAGGAGGTGATGTGACGTGGCCACGACACTGAATGTCACACTGAGAAATGCATGTGATTGGTTATTACAGATTCAAAGTGCACTTCCTGTCACATTGGTCTCATTCTGGTCTTTGTGAAGCATATTTCACCTCTCATTCTTCACTATTCACTCAGTCATTTTAATGATAATCTCAAAGATTTTTGATTTTATGAATTTTGGGAACTCTTCTATTAATGCTCTCATCTTGTAGTGCTTTTCATCTTTGGTCAGCATGTCCAGCTTCTGTCCTTTCTCTGCATGTAGGTGAAAAACTCTGCAGCGAGCTAAACACACTTTTAACAGTGGTTGAAAACAGGAGTAGCCTGTGAGGATTTTACTGGAACAAACTGTGAAAATGTGAAAATACAGTATCAGAAAAGATATTTGATGATATTGATTACAAATCAGAAAAAGACAAGACACCATGAACAAGTGTCAGACCAAACATATTGTTAAGACGAATTAGTACAGAAACAAGGAAACTGGATTCACAAAAGTAAAATGTTACACAAGTCACATTGTCCCGCACATATGATGAAACAAAGTATCATTAGAACAGATCAACATATGTAGTATGAAGAACAACTGTTGCTTGAATTCTCATCCTCTAGACTTCTTTCCTTTCTCCGCGCACCTTGGAAGTGAAGTTGTGCCAGAGACCCTTACTCTGCATCTACACATCAACATATAAAATTTATACTGTGTCAAATAACAATGTGTAATGTGAGAGGCATCACTCGTACTGATGAACCTTCTGTGAATCTTGGCTTTATGGGGCTTCATAACAAGTTTTAGGTCATTGTTTAGCTGTCTGATTTGCAACTTTTGGTTCGATCTCACTGTTCTCATAGCGCCAAAAAAAGCGCTAAATACCCACTGTGTACTACCTGCTCAGCACCAAATGACAAACAGGCACAGTTAGCAACTAGCTGGTGAACATAGTGGAGCATTTAGCAGCAAAAGAGCCAAATATTTCCCTCAAGAGTTGGTTGAAATGATAAATAGAGCTAAAAGAGTCAATATTGGACTTATATTCACCAGATATCCAGAAACATGACTCCAAATGAATAATAATGTTGCTCCATAACTGCTGGATCTGTAAATAAGCAACTAGCTAACAAGTTCATCATATCAACTTAAAGTTACTACGAGGAAACCTTTAACTGGTTATGAAACAGTCTCATGATGCCTCTGATTCTTCTTTATGACCTACATGAGCAAATGAGACCATCAGCAAGAAGACTGGCTATTTCTATACAGTTATTCTAAATGCCTGCCACCAGGTCAGATTCCTCAAGAAATCAGATGAAACGCTTTACGGCACACATACCATTTTTGGGGGCCTTGGGATACTTGAAAACTCATGAAAATTGGCACACACCAGAGAACTGGGAGACATTGCTAAGTTCACTAGTGATTGGGCTTGGGTGTGGCCAGTGGGCTCCACCCCCAAGCGCTAGGCCGTTTTGGAACAAAGTTTCTTTGATGTTCATAAAATTTGGTGGATTCATTGCTCTCAATGTTCTGACATAATACATATTTTTTCAATTTTTTTCTCCCAACTGAACATGTTTGAGGCCTTAGGATTTGCAAAAACTCATGAAACTTTGCACCTATGTTTGAACTAGTAAATATTTCAATTAGTATCACGTGGCACATTGGTTCTATAGTGCCCCCTAATTACTTGTAGGATTTTTGTGGTTTTAGGGGTGCTCAAAAACTCACTAATCTTTGCACATTCATCAGATGTGGAGTAACTTGATATCTGATACAGATCTTGGGGTTGTGTGTGGCAAAATGGCTTGAGGGTGCCCCCTAGAAAATTTCAAAGTCAAAGCTCCCACCTTTAAATTTGACATAGATGTATGAAATTGCGCACGCTGATGTACAATCTCCTGACTTAAAAACAGCCTCTTGGAGCCATACCTTAAGTCCAACAGGAAGTCAGACATTTCGAATCTACTTCACATTTTTTCCGCAAAGTGAAGCCATTTACAGGCATTGTACTTTAATGAACTCCTCCTAGAGATTAATCCGAGCAATTTCAAATTTGGTAGGTGATATCTAAAGACCTTTACGATGCTAAATTGCAAAGTTTTTTCATTTTCATGGATTGCCCTTGGTATGGTGGGCCGGTACATTACAGGAAATTTATATGGTGTGGTATACACATGATATACAACAACATGACATATAATTATTGGGTGTTCTCTAGCACCACATAGTGGACACAGAAACTGATAGTTATCTCTTACATACAATGTCTGATATTCATTAAAATGTATATCCATGTCAGTTGTCCTCTGGTAAATGCATTGCTTCATTAATATTTCACTTATGTAGTATTGCCTACGGGCAACAGGAAGTGAAGCCTAAGTGACACATAGTTCCTCAAATGTATACACAGTTACCAATATGTCATCTCAAGCACCACATACTGCACACAAGAAATAATATTTTACCAATTCACACAGTGTCCGATAATCCTGAAAATTCAGAGCTGAGTCAATAGACCTCCAGTATTGAAACCATGGTTGCTACTCACTCCGACGGGTGCAAGGGCCTGTTCGTCACTGTTTGCAGTTTTAATTATTATTATTTCTTGTCAGATCGATCATGAATAATCTGTCAAATTCTGAATAATGTAAGAAAAACATATTAAAAATGTTATTTTAAAATGTACACTTGCATTGTGGTCACAACCTGCTACGGTAACTTTAACTGAAAAAAAATCCCATCGTGACCTTTCGGTTTTGTCCATGTCCTTACAGGTTCCTAAAAGTCCAGGTCACGACCAAGATGATAATTTCCTACAGTAAACTGAATTTTCTAAAGTTAGCATTGAGAATTGCATAGCCCAGCAGTTGACTACGGTGTTTAAGTACATTTTTAACATTTCTAAAGTTAGCGATAGATGATTAGGGTTGAACATTTACGTTACGCAATATTTCATCAGCCTTACACTTTGAGGCCAAAATAGAATTTCATGGAAACCAAACAGGAGGTTTGTTATGGTGTGAGCAGGTTGGAAGGAGCGCAGCCACTGTGGTTGCATAGGCCAAAGGTGGGGAGTGAGATGTGATTGATGAAGCTACGAGTGGGAGGCAGGGCATTGTTCGGGCTGTTAACAGCAGGAAAAAAGAAATAGACAGACGGGTTCACCTGATCCAGACACCATGAGTCTAAATTTGCTGTGACACTCAAATTGGAAAGATGACTGAAAGATGTTAGCCTGACATTGAGAGTTTTTTTCTTTTCTGTTGGGGGAAAGTCTGTAAAAACAGTGGTCGCACATAATGACAGCCGTTCTGCTGTTGGAAAACCTTGCCGATGCAACACAATCGGTGAAACGGCACTTTTCATTTCCTGTTTGTATCACTGACAGCTGTACAGACTGTTGAAGCAGGCATTGTGTTGATATGAAAACAGTTGGTTCAGTGCGCGTCTTCATCCATTTATGGCTCACTGTGGGAGTGGAAATGAGGCTTGTGCTTGTGTGCCCAGCTCCTCAATGAATAAATAAAACAAAACCATGTGTATGCACAGCTTTTTAAATCTGATGAAAATAATACGTATGCATATTTCTGCTTTATACATACTAAGGATGTGCCCTAATACAAATACATTATTCAGCAAAGCGCAAATAGTGGGTTTTTCACAAACATTAATTTTGTACAAATATTTTAAAAATCATTAGTTTTCAGGAAGAAGAAAAAAACCATGTCAAATACCAGCGTGCAGATCAGTTACATCACTATCTCAGTCTCTCTCCTCTGCTCTGCTGTTACGTCTATCAGCAGGTCTCAACTAGGGGAGTCACATCCACCTGCTACATGACGCACATTTCCTTATTTGGACATCGCTCCCAGAGTTGGGGGTGTTCCCGAGAAATAAAGCTGAACTACTGACACAAGCGAAGTGCTCCCAAGGGACTCCCCATAACCTGTTGTTCCCCTTCTCCTGTCTTTAAAGTTAGGCTGTAAAAAATAGGCAATAAATGAAAAGTGCAAACCAAGAATTGCCTTTGAAGTTGTTCTCTACACATAACATGCTATACTGTCTCTGTGTTATGGGTGTATAGGTCTGTCTGCATGTTGGTGATGCACTTGGTTTTAGCTCAGTAGTCAGAGCAGTCGCCTATGATCTTGCACGCTCTGGTTCGAGACCTGAGGTGGGGACCTCCTAAGTAAGATAGTTCATTCATAAACACTTATTTTTACACTTTAATATCCTAAAATTAAAAGCATAATAAAAACAAAAACTGGATTTTTACACTTATTTCCATTTTTATTCGAATGCAAATATAAATATAAATTTGCTGCCTCAACAAATATATACAAATACAAATACTTGGCTCTCCACACAACCCTAGCGCATACACACAGTTTTAGTCATGAATATACACAGTTTTATGCATCAGGCCCCAGGCTTCTGCAGAATAACCACACACACCTCTACACACATCAGACTAGTCGGTCATAACTCGATATTGCCTTTTTATGAATGACACGTCGGATTAGCAGGGCTCATCACAGCCCCTTTTCCAACTTCTTTTCAGAAGAAGTAGCGTCTCATGTTTTATCCTTGAGACACACTGCAGTGCTGTTGTGTAACGTTCATTTTTAAACTATGTGACCATTTACGAGGTGAGAAGGCTACATTAGAGATATGGCTGAGATAGCATTGGTCCAACCATGACTATTTCATCTTTTAAAACTGGATGTCCCCCCCACTTCAAAACTCACTCCAGCACTGCTGGGTCTATATGTAGCTATAGATATCACCACATTTCAATAAATACAAATGTATTAAAATGAACAGATCAGTATGTCTTAAATTCTGTTTTATTTTATTAAACTGCATAACAGATTGGGTTTTTATTATAGCTGCATTACAGACTGAATATCATAATTTACTGCATCTGTCTGTCAATGATGTTATTTTTTGTGAGAAAAAAAGTGTTAGTGGAGCTTTGAGTTGAGATTATTTTGTCACAGCACTCTCATTGACTCAGGAGTACAAACTTCAGAGGATAGTAGGACATTTAATTAAGTAAACTGATCTGTTTATATTATTACATTTATTTTTATTAAAATGTGACAATATCTGTAGTACATATAGAGCCTCAGAGCCAATGCTGTTGGTTCGGTCATGTTGCCAAAGTGAATGTGTTTCAGACTCAAAACGCAGTTAATATTATACATGAAAAGCATTTGAGCCATTTAGTTTCAGAGTTTTTATTGCAGCAGTAAAAATTTCAGATTGAGACCACGAGTAGTTTTCAAACACAAAATTTTGTCTTAACACAATTAAAGACCAAAGACAAAATTGATACGATAAAGATGATAAAAATTATATGTAAGAAAGGCAAAAAGATGTTATAGACTATGATAGTCCTAATTGTGTCAACAATAAAGTGATTTTTTTGCGCAAGGTTAATATTTAATATTTAGCCAAGATATAAAATAAAACCAAACAATCACAAACAGATGCAAGTGCTCAATATTATCAACAGTATCATCATTTAACTTGAGAGTACACACAGTCCTCTGAAAACTTTTTCTTCTTTCTTCCTCTTGTTGCTTTTCTTTCTGAGAAATTCAGTGCAGCGTAGTTCATTCTGTCATCAACTTCAGTCTGTGCAGCAAATAAAATAGTTATATATATATAAAGTGACATACAACCCTAGTGCAACCCTAATGGAATAACAATACATTTCTTTTTTTTTCCACTCACAATATCGTGTACCGGCTGACGTGAGTTGGCATGTCGAGCTTCTGAAATAGTGCTTTCCATTCCTACAAATGAATTAAATCATAAAAATAAGTATATGATAGTTAAAGGAACTTAATCTGACTTTTTAGTGAGAGTATAATATCATGAAATTAAAAAAAATAATTTGATTTGATTCACATAAAATATAGTCAGAGAGTTAAATGAGGTACACAAAGGAAAAACAACCTCTATGAAGTCTTAAATGTTTGTCTTTTGAATGCATGTTGCTGCTATTGTTCAACAGTTCATTAATAATTTTACCCAAAAACCTATGCTGTAAAGGTTTGTCCAAACTTGTACATAAAATGCAAAAAAAAAAAAAAAAAAAAATTAATATGTCATACATCAGAACGTGTTTTCAATGTAACAGAAGAATTTAGTTTGTTACAACACTTACCTTTATATTGTTCACGTACTCTTAGACTTCGGTTGCAGATGAAGACGACATTTGCAACAACAGAAATGGTCAAGCAGACTATTAATATCACCATTCCAATAAATAGTGAATGTGTTGTTTGCACTAGAAAAACAAACACACACAAAGAAAGATTTATAAAATGTTTCTTAAGGAGACTGATCAATCATGATGTTATCAACATAATTTGAGTAATACTTTCATTATTGACCACTAAATCATACCAAGTTCCAGTTTAGTTCCATTTCCAAATAATATCTCTCCACATGTGGCCACAGCACAGTAATAAGTCCCAGCATCAGAGGAGCTGACGTTTTTAGAGAAGCGATAGACACAGCTCCTTGGAGACGAGTGAATGCCAGTTTTATTTCTACATTCATCACGGCTTCCATCAGTGTAGATGAAGTCTGGGTGAGATGCATTTCCCCTGAACCAGTAAACACTGTGTACTCCAGGACACGTCTTGTTCTTGTAGTCAGAGAGGATTGAACACTGGAGAGTCACAGAGTCTCCTGGACGGACTGGATCAGACACTGTCGGCCACTGAACAACAGTATAGTTTGATGTCCTTTCAGTGTTTCCTATGCAATGCAAAACTACGTTAAAAATTAGAGAACTCCACACACATTTTGAAAACAGTCATTGAAATATATATAAATATATATATAAGTTTTGTAATGAAATTAGGAAATTTAGTGACACTTTAAAGATAGATAGTAAGATAGATCAATGTATTACCTTTAACTAATAAATATGTCCCACTCCATTCAGGATTAGTCCACTCTTTGATTCCACAATGGTACATTCCCTCGTCTTCTTGGGTTGTCCTCAAAATGGTCAGGTTAACAAAATTCTTATCTTTACGTACTTTCAATCTTGTGGAATTAAACTCTGGTGCATACTCAGGTGTTGCAGATTTAATCAGTTTCACAATTAATTTCAGAGTATCACCGGCACTCTGCTTGTACCAGTAGAGTTCTTTATTGCTGAACTCATTATTAGTTAAAGCACATGTCAAAGTTGCAGGTTGACCATGTTGAACCGTGATCACTGAAATCAGCGTATCTGAATGAAATGAAAATATAGAATACACATTGTAAATAACAATTATTGTATGATGTACAAAATGTATTAGGCAAAAAGATAATATATGAACCTCCAAACATCTTGTCAGCATGCAAATTCTTAGTTGTATAGAGAATGCACAGAATTAGATGGCACTTACATCCTTGATGAAGAACAAGCAGTGTTACCCATAACACGATCATCTTGACATTGTCTCTTGTTAGGAACCTTTCTGGTATTTCACTGAGTAAAGGAGGTGATGTGACGTGGCCACGACACTGAATGTCACACAGAGAAATGCATGTGATTGGTTGTCACAGATTCAAAGTGCACTTCCTGTCACATTGGTCTTATCTTGGTCTTTGTGAAGCATATTTCACCTCTCATTCTTCACTATTCACTCAGTCATTTTAATAATAATTTCAAACATTTTTGATTTAATGAATTTTGGGAACTCTTCCATTACTGCTCTCATCATGTAGTGCTTTTTATCTTCGGTCGGCATGTCCAGCTTCTGTCCTCTCTCTGCGTGTAGGTGCACAGCTCTGCAGCGAGCTAAACACACTTCTAACAGTGGTTGAAGACAGGAGTAGCATGTGAGGATTTTACTGGAACAAACTGTGAAAATGTGAAAAAACAGTATCAGAAAAGATATCTGATGATATTGATTACAAATCAGAAAAAGACAAGATACCATAAACAAGTGTCAGACCAAACATATTGTAAAGACAAACTAGTACAGAAACAAGGAAACTGGATTCACAAAAGTAAAATGTTATACTAGTCACGTTGTCCCGCATATATGATGAAACAAAGTATCATCAGTACAGTTCAACATTAAAAAGGCTATAATCGATACTGTGTCAAATAACGTGTGATGTGAGAGGCGTCACTCGTATTGATGAACCTCGTCTTTACGGGGTTGTATAACGAGTTGTTTAGCTGTCTGACTTGCAACTTTTCAGTTTTGGTTCATTCTCACAATTCTCATAGCGCCAAAAAACCTGTATTCTACCTGCTCAGCACCAAATGATAAACAGATACAGTTAGGGACTATGTGGTGAACATAGTAGAGCATTTAGCAGCAAAAGAGCCAGGTATTTCCCTCAGGAGTTGGACGAGATGAAAGACAGAGCTAAAAGGGAGTTAATATCGGATTTACATTCACCAGGTGTCCCGAAACATGACTCCAAAGGAATAATAATGAGAATGTAAATAAGCAACTAGCTAACAAGTTCATCATATCAAATTAAAGTTACTACGAAGACACCTTTAACTGGTAACGAAACAGTCTCATGATGCCTCTGATGCCTCTATATGACCTACATAAGCAAATGAGACCATCAGCGAGAAGATTGGCTATTTCTATACAGTTATTCTAAATGCTTGCCACTGGTTTCACAGAGGTTAGGTTCTAAAGCACAAATAAACACGCCCACACGTCCTCACAATCCTGCTGGGAAGATGGTTCATTGCTGGATTTGGTGGTGAATGCAGCCTTACATGTAACTGAGGTGTATGAATGGTACTAAAACGAAGTTTACTTTGTTTCACCATCATCATATTGCAATCATTCATGTTACACAGCCACAAATACATACATTACCTCATCTCTATGCATCCTGCAAACAGAAGTGTTTGTGAAAGAAAAATAGTATTAAAAATAAGTAGCATCGCTCTTTCACACACTTCCAAAACAAATACACGCACTAGCTGAGTTTTTATGACACAAAGTGGTGTTGCTGATGGGAAATGCAGTCTTCATTCTGGGGAAACACTACCGCTTTTGTCCACAGGGGCCGCTAAAATTAACAAAAATGAAAGTTCCTTGTAGTAACTTTAATACGTGATGATACGTCACTGTTGTGTTCACAACTTGTTTCCACTGGCCTGAAGTGGCCAAAAATAAAAATAAAATCAGTTATTTAAGGTCTGAGTAGAAAGAGAAGCTAAAGTAAGTAACAGTTAGTCCGTAAAGAAACAGTTGCTTTGAATGTTGTATTAGCAACACAGCCTCAGACAGCTAGCTTAATGGCTAGCTTGGTTAACAGTAAATTGATCGTAGAAAAACTAAATAAATACATAATCACACAAAATTACCCTATAGTGAAAAGAGTACCTCTAGGGCGCTTCCACAGCACATCATCAATCCGAAGTCAGCCATTTTGGAGATACTGAATGTGAACAATGCAACTGAAATCACAACTGTTCCTGATTATTGTTGCTCAAAATAGTCAATTATTACCATGTTTTTGGCTGTACTAATTGGTTGGACTGGGAAAAACATTTGAAGTACTTCAGATTGCCAAAAGTTATTACAAATCAGGGAGAAAAGTGCAAAAAATTGTCAGAGCAAAGGAGGTGTTTGTGGTTAGCCAAACTGAACTAGGATTTTCAGGGCAAGAATCTTGACGACATTCGAGTTTATTCTGCACATTTCTTGTCAGGTGGGTGAAATGTTAATAACAGCGACTCTTAACTAATTTTGTGGTGAAATAGTATACAAGCATATTGATATTAGGCTGCTGTTTCTTGCGTTCTTGGCTGAATGTCCAATTCTGATCTCATTTCATAGCCTACTACAGTAGTACGAGACTTCTATAGTTATTGTAAAATTTTCATCAAATGTAGCTTGCTATATTTCTCATTATAGTAGTCCAGGTAAAAAGTCTGACTTGTATGAGAAGAATGACCGAGATTGGGTGCTAACTGTTGATGAGAGCAAGATCCACAACCACCTAAAGAAACACTGACATCATGCTACAAGCGTTGTGTGAATCGAAACCAGCAGAATATTAAGGCCGATGCTGCCTAGTCCCTGCTTCATATGGACGTACCAGCTGCTGGCGATTCTACCACAAATATTATATCAGTGACAATGTGTGCAGTATAGGGACTCAAACTGAAATGACTGGTGATGTTATTGATTCTATGACCAGTGAACTTCAAAATCTGAGAACGAGTAACATTCAGTTAATGATGTGGAACATTTGTCCTCTTCCTATGACCAGAGTGTATTTGTGGGTAAAGATAAAAAGGTTTCATTTTCCACTGGTCTACCTATATACCAGATTTTGTTAGCACTCTTTACATACCTTAGTCCCTACCTCCCTGTGAAGAAGTCACTTGATAAATTGAAGGTGCCGATGTTGACACTGATGTTACTAAGGCTTAATGTTTCTACAACTTTCCTGTCTTATGCATTCAACGTGTCAATAGCCATTGCTTCTAGAGTATTCACTGATGTCATTGATGTCATGTTTATTTGTATGAAGCCACTTGTTATATGGCCAGAGAGAGAACAGTTGCAAAAAGCCATGCCAATGCAATTCAGAAAACATTTTGGGAAAAAATGTGTTGCTATTATTGACTGCTTTGAGGTTTTTATAGATTGTCCATCTAACCTTATAGCCAGAGCAGAAACATGGTCTTCCTCCAAGCACCGTAGTTACAGCACAGTTAAATTTTTGATTGGTATTACACCACAGGGCACAGTCTCTTACATATCAAGTGCATGGTGAGGAAGAGTCAATGATAAGTACATAACAGAAAACCGTGGCTGTTTGGACAACATTGTTCCTGGTAATTTAGTTCTCGTTGACCGTGGCTTTGATATTCAGGACACTTTAGGTTGTATAGTGGCTCAGGTAAAAATCAAAGGCTTTTAGTCGTGGGAAGTCGCAGTTGGCGCCAGTTGACTCAGAAACCACAAGAAAAATTGCTCACGTTAGGATTCATGTGGAGTGTGTGATTGGTAGTGTGAGCCAGAAATATGTGCAAGGATGGCAGTTTTTGTACCATTGACAAGATTGGACTTGTCTGTTTTGCTCTGGTGAACCTTTGCCCATCAGTTGTTGATTTTAACTGAAGTGTCATGTTTTAGGCTACGCAGATGAACTAAATCATTTTAAAGTCATTGTAAATAGTGTTGTTGTGTGGTATAATACACACAGTATGCCATTCTCATCAGAACAACACAAATTTATTAAAAGAGAATACTATACCAGAGCACTTGAATAACGACAGATAGTTTCGTATCCATCTTGATGAGTCAGAATAGCATTCTGAACTGTACCAAAAAAATGTATGCAGGTAATTATGAGATAAAATTATAACAAAAACAGTTATGAATATTGTTTTTAAAAAACACACACATTACATTTTCAAAAGGAACAAATTTGGAAGTAAATAAAATATTTAAATGAATCTTTCAGCCCAATTTAAATGAAGTGCCTGAAGTGCTTGAAGACAAATTTCTGGACTGTGATTGGCTACACCAAGCCAATTAATCAACCACAGTCCAGGAACTTGTCCCTAAGCACTTCAGCACCAAATTAGGCTGTACACCACAGATGTAAATGAAGACATGTCAATAAAAATGTATGAAGCTACACATTGGTTTACTGAAAATAGCATAACTGAGGTTTTTTTACTCGATATGTTTCTTGATCCTTTTTTGGCAGAAACTGAGAGGGCCTATGGCAGTTGGGACCATACCATTTTCCTTTTGGTGCAACCTCAAAATTAAAACATGAACAGTGAAACCACTGAATATGACATTTTGCATTGTCACACAAAATCATCCGACCAAACTCAACCTGGCCACAGTAACAGTTATTTTTCTTGCACACTGGCATCATCAGAACCATCTGAATCAACAGGGACAGATACGTCAAGTTGTGGGGACACGTTAGCCACAGTAGATTAAAGCCTGGTGAAGACTTTGCCAACTAGCTCTGGTATAATAGCTGTGGCAAAAATGTGCTTGCTTTTCTGACATATCATGTCCCAGAACTCTTCATCCAATAAAATGTTCTCAACATGCAGATCTTTCTCTGTCCAAACAACAGAATAGGCAGATTCACTCTGCACACTCCAAACTGAGTTTGCACCTGGTAGAAATACTGGTGGTTTCTATTTAGTGTCAGTTTCCCTTCACCATCCCTCTCCATGTAAAATCCAGTAACACTGTCTAACTTGTCACTTTTTACACAGAATGAACATTTAATTTCAAGTACACTGACACCACAACGATCACAAGAAACAAGGCCATCTGGGGAAGCACTCAAGAATGTCACACTTGGATTTATAAACAAACCTGTTTTGTGCACTTTGACATTTTTATGAGATTTTTTATGTTGGTAAACATATCAAATGCAAATTTCTCATGAGTATATCACCAGGTAGTGGCTTTTGATGTAAATTTGTATGATTTGGGAGAGCATACACTTTTGATCAAGCTCTGGGCTGGCTGGTTTGGATAAGTGCAACATGCAGTTTTCATTTTAGATGCTGTAATTCAACCAGTACAAAATTGAAACCACAGTTTAGAAGATGCTTGATATCCCTTGTAGTAAATAGACAATACATTGTTATAGTCCATGTGAACTGCTTCCTCGTTTCGCAATTCAGTCAACACCAGACAAAAGTTTTCACCAATTGGTTTGGGAACAAAATGATCTGAATGAGGCTCAATCAGGGACAAAATAGCAGACTTTGAGCTAGTTGCACTAAGAGTGTTGAATAATGATGCTAATTCATCACTGTGTGAATGTTGTGGTTTTCTTACTTTAAGAGTAGAACAGCTAGCACTTTCTTTCTCCAGTGACTGGACATTGGCAGCACAGTCACTCTTGGCTGCAGTGGAGTCAATCTCCCCCCGGCCAGCCATACACGTACAGTGGGCTCCAAGAATCCTACCTGACTTTTCAGCAATTATCCAGGGTTTCAGGGGTTTTTCTTGTATTCGTTGAGAATGGAGTATCTGAATAAAAGACAAGACAACCAAATATGAACTTAAGAATAACAAGCTACTTTCTCATCAATTTACTTATTTAATAAATTGGTTGAAGAAGGAGGTTTTAATTTGTTATATATTTATGACAGATTCGCATTTTGATCCAAAAATTTGTACTAGTAGACTATTAGACTCGAAATCCTAAAAATCTTAGATATTTAAATTTCCAAAATGTAAAGATCGGTTTATCTAGTAATGTTATTGCACCAACTACCTTGGCTCACAATGCATGTCACTGATGCGCTGATACTGGCCTCTCTCACCCATTCACACACCATCTGGTTGTAGGCCTTCAAACCTTTGTAACATTTAAGGTCTGCAGCTGTGTTGGGCTTGGCAAAAAAATGAGGTAGTTCACTATGTCAGTGTAAGAAATAGAAGGCAGAGTTGTCGAGTCATCATTCCAAGATGAAGGTGCCAGCTTGTACGGATCTTCACCACCTATTAACCTTAGTTTCTCGAAATATCTCCCCCTTTCCTGCTGACTCAGTCCTTCTCTGTAAGTTTTGGCAGCTTCCACACATCTTCCTGAACTTTTCCGTGGTTTAGACATCTTAAAATTGGCTTAAATTGAACATTCAGCATGCCATCCATTCTGTTGTTTACATCCCAGTACCTCCATCATAGCCATGTATCTGGGTTACTGACCAAACCGTGATGTAGGTGCAAACACTATAGATAATGCTCCCACAAGGGCATTTAAGGAGAAGATGAAGTATACTTGTCAATATTTGGTTGATGACAAAATGACAGATATCATGGTGTGTTTAGTAAGAACACAAAGCAATTTTTTTTGAGCGGCGCAATTACATATGAAGTCAGTGCAAAGATGTGAGTACAAGCATATGAGCCCCAGGTGGTGTTAATGGACCGAATGCTGGATGTTTCAACTTGACAACTAACCAAAAATGTAGCAGGTTACTGGTAAATACAGAAGGACAGAAGTAACTTTAATCATTCTGTCATTATGTGTAAATGAACCTACATATATGTCCAGGCTAAAGTTTATTTCCTGTTTACCATTAACCCTGCAGTGTATTTTCCTTAGTACAGTTAATGTCAGATTTAGTGACCTTTGACCTCTGACCACCTGAACTCAAACAAACACCTAGAGGAATGTGGTTCCTTGTACTTGTATTTAGTTATACTCTATTTTAATATTCATATGTCATATCTGATTGTAAACTAAAGTTGCAATTACAGTGGAGGCAAACAGGGATATATTATACACATTTCCAGGTCTATATTTTTAATCTGGGCTCCACTAAAACATCTTTGCATGATTTACAGTTCAAAAAAACTCCTTTTTATCCAGTACTGGCTCTTTATGCAGCCCCTCATTTAACCTCAAGTTTGGAACTTTGACGATGGTTAACACAGATATC
The DNA here is from genome assembly GCF_914725855.1 of Thunnus albacares. NCBI lineage: Eukaryota > Metazoa > Chordata > Actinopteri > Scombriformes > Scombridae > Thunnus > Thunnus albacares. The sequence continues at coordinate 24,258,960 of NC_058115.1, forward strand.
CAACATCATAACAGTATATAAATAACATAAAATCTGAAAAAGCATAATATGTTCCCTTTAACCTGCACATGGATTGACTGCTCATTGGATCCACGCCCAGTTGGTTGACTGTAGGAGGAGGAGGAGGTTCATGCTGGTGATTTTACTCTAATTTCAACAAAACACTACAGCAATCTTTTGACCTTTTGTAGCTCATCATCTCTGGAGAACAATTACCTAAAGAGGCTAAAATGGAGTACTCTCTGAGAGCTGTTAAGCAGGGAGGATGTCTGCAGGTCCATAAACAGTGTTAAAATGTCTTAAACTGAAATTTACAAATAGTATTAATTGATTAATTTGACTCAAATATGAAACCATGACTTTTGATCTGGTACATGGGAAAAGAGTAGTTTGTGTTCTGTTTTGTTAAGTTTACTTCTTTTAAACACACATCAAGATCCAGGTGATACTCTATTTTATTCTACAGTATTTATATTATATTCTGTATGTTGCTATGTATAAGTTTACTTAATTTTTCATTTTGCCAAAGTGAATGTGTTTCACACTCAAAAGTTAGTATTATACATGAAAAACATTTGAGCCATTAAGTTTAAGAATTTTTATTGCAACAGTAAATAATTTCAGATTGAGACAACAAGCAGTTTTCAAACACAAAATTTTGTGTTAATACGATTAAAGACCAAAGATAATATTGATATAATAAAGATGATAAAGATGATATGTAAGAAAGGCGACAGAAATGTTATAGACTATGATAGTCCTAATTGCGTCAACAATTAAGTGATTTATTGAGGTTTCATATATGATATTTAGGCAAGATATCAACATTTAACTTGAGAGTACACACTGTCCTCTGAAAACTCTTTCTTCTTTCTTCCTCTCGTTGCTTTTCTTTCTGAGAAATTCAGTGCAGCGTAGTTCATTTTGTCTTCAGCTTCAGTCTGTGCAGCAAATAAAATGGTTATATATAAAGTGAGATATATACGGTGCCTTTAATGGAATAACAATACATTTCATTTTGTTTTGTCACTCACAATATCATGTTCCTGTTGGCGCAAGTTGTTATGTCGAGCTTCTGAAATAGTGCTTTCCATTCCTAAAAATGCATGAAATCATAAAAATAAGTATTTGATAGATAAAGGAACTTAACCTGACTTTTTAGTAAGAGTATAGTATCATAAAATAAAAATCATACAAGTAGACATTGTCTTTGATTATTCAGATAAAATATAGACAGATGCTGAATTTAATGAGGTACACAAAGGAAAAACAACCTCTATGAAGACTTAAATGTTTGTCTTTTGAATGCATGTTGCTGCTACTGTTCAAAAGTTTATTAATAATATACAATATGACATGATTTTACCCAAGAACCTATACTATAAAGGTTTGTCCAAACTTGTCCATAAAATGCATAAACAAATTAATATGTCATATATATGTTTTCAATATAAAAGGAGCATTTAGTTTGTTACAACGCTTACCTTTATATTGTTCACATACTCTTAGACGCCGGTTGTAGATGAAGACGACATTTGCAACAACAGAAATGGCCAAGCAGACTATTAATATCACTATTCCAATAAATAGTGAATGTGTTGTTTGCACTAGAAAACAAACACACAAGAAAGACTTATCAATGTTGATGTTATCAACATAATTTGAGTATTACTTTAATTATTGAGCACTAAATCATACCAAGTTCCAGTTTAGTTCCATTTCCAAATAATATCTCTCCACATGTGGCCACAGCACAGTAATAAGTCCCAGCATCAGAGGAGATGACGTTTTTAGAGAAGCGATAGACACAGCTCTTTGGAGATGAGTGAATGCCAGTTTTCTTTCTACATTCATCACGGCTACTTCCATCAGTGTAGATGAGGTCTGGGTGAGATGCATCTGACCCGGCTCTGAACCAGTAAACACTGTGTACGCCAGGACACGTCTTGTTCTCAGAGTCAGAGAGGACTGAACACTGGAGAGTCACAGAGTCTCCTGGACGGACTGGATCAGATACTGTCGGCCACTGAACAACAGTATAGTTTGATGTCCTTTCAGTGTTTCCTATGCAATGCAAAACTACGTTAATAATTAGAGACCTTCACACACACTGAAAACTGGTATTGAAGTATATGTGAAACATAAATTAAAGTTTTGTAATGAAATTGGGAAATTTAGTGACACTTTAAAGTTAAAGTAAAATAGATCACATTATTACCTTTTACTAACAAATATGTCCCTTTCCATGTAGTATTCGTCCACTCTGTGATTCCACAATGGTACATTCCCTCGTCTTCTTGGGTTGTCCTCAAAATGGTCAGGTTACTAAAATTCTTATCAATATTTGTGTCCAATTTTGTGGAAGAAAACTCTGGTGCATACTCAGGTGTTCTAGATTTAATCACTTTCAGGATTAATTTCAGAGTATCACCGGCACTCTGCTTGTACCAGTAGAGATGTTTTAAGCTGAACTCATCATTAGGGAAAGCACATGTCAAGTTTGCAGGTTCACCAAGTTGAACTGTGATCACTGGAATCAGCGTATCTGAATTAAGTGAAAATATAGAATACATGACATTGTAAATAACAATTATTGCATAATATACAAAATGTATTAGGCAAAAAGATGATATATGAACCTCCAAACATCTTGTTGGCATGCAAATTCTTAGTTGTATACAGAATGCACAGAATTAGATGATACTTACATCCTTGATGAAGAACAAGCAGTGTTACCCATAACACGATCATCTTCACATTGTCTCTTGTTAGGAACCTTTCTGGTATTTCACTGAGTAAAGGAGGTGATGTAACGTGGCCACGATACTGAATGTCACACAGAGAAATGCATGTGATTGGTTAACACAGAATCTAGATTCAAAGACAAACTTCCTGTCACATTGATCTTATCCTGTTCTTTGTGAAGCATATTTCACATCTCATTCTTCACCATTCACTTAGTCATTTTAATAATAATCTCAAAGATTTTTGATTTTATGAATTTTGGGAACTCTTCCATTACTGCTCTCATCTTGTAGTGCTTTTCATCTTTGGTCGGCATGTCCAGCTTCTGTCCTCACTCTACGTGTAGGTGCACAGCTCTGCAGTGAGCTAAACACACTTCCAACAGTGGTTGAAGGTAATAGTGGTCTGTGAGGATTTTACTGGAACAAACTGTGAAAATGTGAAAAAACAGTATCAGAAAAGATATTTCATGATATTGATTACAAATCAGAAAAAGACAAGATACCATAAACAAGCATCAAACCAAACATATTGTAAAGATGACGTAGTAAAGAAACAAGGAAACTGGATTCTTTTTTTTTTTTTACAAGAGTAAAATGTTAAAGTAGTAAGGTTGCCCCGCATATATGATGAAACAAGTATCATTAGTACAGATCAACATTAAAGATGCTATAATCGATCTTGTGTCAAATAACAATGTGTAATGTGAGAGGTGTCACTCGTACTGATGAACCTTCTTTGAACATCAGCTTCTTGGGGCTTTATAGTGAGTTTCAAGTCATTGTTTAACTGTCTGACTTGTAACTTTTCAGTTTTGGTTCACTCTCACTGTTCTCATAGCACCATTTTCTGCAGCAGCAGGTGTCTGTGTTCTGCAAAAATGCACTAAAAACCCACTGTGGACTACATGCTCAGCACCAAATGACAAATAGAGACAGTTAGCGACTAGCTGGTGAACAGTGGAGCATTAAGCAGCAAAAGAGCCAGATATTTCCCTCAGGAGTTGGTGAAGATGAAAAACAGAGCTAAAAGAGAGTGAATATTGCACCTACATTCTAGTTTTAAGACACTTTTTGATGATACACTTGTTAGATCTTGGTCATTTTTAACAACATCTTTTAACTGGATAAAAGATTTTACCCATCAGACACCTGGACTTTAAGTTATTAGGGTCAGAAGTTGAACCGAGCCCTGCATAAGCCACCACCACCAGTGCTGAAGAGCTGACTGTCACCACTCCCTATCCTGCCAATGCTGCTACTTCTCTGGCCACAGCTTCTACTCTGCCTTTTGCTGCTCCAGCCGTTCCCGCTGTTCCTGCTCCGGTCACCGTCCCTGAGGATCCCTGGCTCTGGCTAGGGGCTAAACCTAAAGCCCCCATCAGCTCTACACGATCACATCCGGAGCCACATCACCAGCCCTGTGTTGTGATCAGCGACCGCATCATACTCCTGCAACCCATGACATCCTCAACTCATGAGTTCCCTCGAACTCTGCGCAAGTGCCTCGTTCCTGACCGCATCACTGTCCTGCCAACAATGACGGTAAAGCACACCCTCTTGTGTAATATTGCTTAATTGCATGTCTCCTATGAAATCTATGAGGAGCTTCTCATCAAGTACCAGTCCTCTGTTAAACATGCCAAGGCAAAATACCTCTCAGATATTATCACCAATAGTAGTCATAACTCCAGTATTATGTTTATCATCATAAACTCTGTAGTTAACCCCTCTGCTTGCTGCACTACATATTCCTCTCAAATCAGCTGTGAACAGTTTAAGGACTTCTTTCTAAACAAAATTGACAGCATTAGGTCAAATATTTCGAATGCTATCAAAGATTTTGCACTGGCTATTGAGGACCCTCCTGCTTTTAATAATTTCCACCGTGTCTCTTTACTCCTGCTTTGTCGCATAGCTCCTAAAACAGTCATTTGCAGCAGTTGGTCCTAGCATAGATGATTTTTAACAGTTCTCTAGCCACAGGTACAGTCCTGTCTTGTTTTAAACATGCCGTAGTTCAGCCACTCCTTAAGAAGCTTGGTCTTGATAATTTTAGGCCAATTTCTAAGCTTTCTTTTTAATCTAAGGTTTTAGAAAAGATTGTTTTTAATTAGATTCTGTCCTTTTTAAACCAAAACAATATTTTTGAGAAATTCCAGTCAGGATTCCACAAACACCACAGCACAGAGACAGGTCTTCTAAGAGTGACAATTGACCTCCTCTGTGCCACGGTTGCCAGTAAATCTTAATTCTTCTAGATTGCAGTGCAGCTTTTGACACTGTTGACCAAACGATTCTCCTGGCTCGCTTGATATGCTGGGTCACCATTTCTGGATCTGCCCTTGATTGGACAATTCACTGTTTTCATTGGCAGCTCATCCTCCGCACCTGCAAATATTTCATAGGGGGTTCCACAGGGTTCAGTTTCAGGTCAATTTCTTTTCTGTCTTGACATGCTCCCACTGGGAAGAATCATAGGATGTGGCTCAGAAGGTAGAGCAGGTCGTCCATCAATCGGAAGATTGGCAGGTCGATTCCCGGCTCCTCCAGTCCACATGTCAAAGTGTCCTTGGGCAAGATACTGACCCCCAGATCGCTCCCGATGGCTGTACCATTGGTGTGTGAGTGTGTGTGTGAATGATTAGACTTCCTACTGATGTGCAGGTTGGAGTATAAATGTATGTTTGAATGGGTGAATGTGGCTTGTAGTGTAAAAGTGCTTTGAGTGGTTGGAAGACTAGAAAAGCGCTATATAAGTGCAGTCCATTTACCATAGCATCTCTTTTCACTGTCACACAGATGATACTAAAATCTACCTCCCCCTCAATTACCAAAATCAGGCTGATGTAACTCAATTACAAAACTGTCTCCAAGACATTAATGACTGGTTGGCTCATAACTTCCTTCAGTTAAATGAGGACAGGACCGAGATCATCCTCTTTGGCCCCCCACATCATACCGCTGTTATTGCCCAGAACCTCAATCACCTCTCCGGCTACGTCAGACCACATGCTAAAAAACTGAGTGTTACACTTCATAGTGACCTAAATTTCAACAAACAGGTATATTCCTTTGTTAGGTCCAACTTCTTCCAATTTAGAACCATCTCCAAAATTAGGCATTTCCTGTCACTCTTTGACCTAGATAGTCATTCATGCACTAATATCATCCAGGCTGGACTGCTATAATTCCCTCTACCTAGGCATCTCTCAGGCTACCATTTCCCACTTACAACTAATCCAAAACGCTGCTACCCGGTTATTAACAAGGTCCAAGAAACAAGACCACATCACCCCTATCCTTGCATCCTCACATTGGCTTCCTGTTCATTACAGGATAACCTTCACAATTCTTTTTATTGTCTATAAATCCCTCTATGGTTTTGCCCCTATATATATATCAGAACTACTCACCCCCTACAGCACCACTAGGCCCCTCAGATCCTCCCTCTGTGGCATGTTGGTTGTGCCCTGTTCATGGAAAAAAAGGCCTGTTTTTATTTCTGTCTGATTTCTTGGGTTTTAATTTGTGTTTAAACTTGTTTCTATTTTAATCTTGCTTTATTTTTCACAATTATCTGTTATGCACATACAGATGGGTGACAAATTAAAGGAAAAACCTGTGCAGGCCTGAATGCTTGACCCCTACAGTGAGCGGATCTGGTGGCTCTGTTATGCTTTGGGGGGCATTTTGCTGGCATGGTTTGGGTCCACTTGTCTCCTTGGAGGGAAGGGTCACTGCAAATCAATACAAAGTTCTGAGTGATTACCTTTGTCCAATGATGAAACATTTCTATCCTGATGGGAGTGGTCTCTTCCAGGATGACAATGTCCCAACTCATAGGGCACGAGGGGTCACTGAATGGTTTGATGAGTATGATAATGATGTGAATCACATGCTATGACCTTTGCAGTCACCAGATCTCAACCCAATTGAACACCTATGGGAGATTTATTTTGAACAGATGTGTCAGACAGCGCTCTCCACCACCTTCATCAAAACACCAAATGAGGGAATATCTTTTTGAAGAATGACGTTCATCCCTCCAGAAGAGTTCAGAGACTTGTAGAATCAGTGCCAAGGCTGAGGAACACCATTCTTCAAAAAGATATTTGATGTTTTGATGATGGTGGTGGAGAGCCCGCTTCCACCTTATTTAGGCTTTTGTAGTAAAATGAGGAGGTAGCATAGAGATAACTCCTCATTTCAACCTAATGAATCAGCTGTTCTCCCTCCATGACACGCTTTCAACGCAAGCTACAGGTAGTAAATACAAACAGGGCATCCGACAAAAGTTCAACTCAAAATGGCGAGACACATCGTGCTGCGCAGCACTGCGTCGCTCGCGGCCAGGACAGTCCAATAGAAAATAAAGCAATCAAAATGATTTTGTTGCTGACGCTCGCTTGTGTTGCATTCAATAAGAATACAGTGTTTCAGTGACTTTTCAGTTTTTCATAGAAAACACAGAGGGAACGCAAGGCAAAATCAGGAACCATGTCCTTACAGGTTCTCAAAAGTCCAGGTTATGGTAAGCTCCAGGTTACAGGCTCGTTAAGGTCCCACAGTGTAATAGACCTGTTAAATTTTAATGTGCAGAGACTTTGTCCAGGCTATTCACAGCAAAGGAGGAGAACTACTGATGAACCAGATCAGTAGGTCAGAAAAACTAAGCAACTGAGTAAACATCTTAGGAAACCTAAGCAACCAACAGGCGACTTTTGCTTTGTCAGCATGACAATGAGTAAAAACTATACATCATGACCAAGATGATGATTTCATAAAGGAAACTGAATTTTATAAAGTTAGCATAGAGAATTGTATCGCCTATCAGTGGACTACAGCGTAAAGTCAATCAGAAATTTTAAACATTTCTAAAGCAAGGCTTCAGCTTACTGACAGAAAGGAGGAATAAAGCAATAGATGACTGGGGTCAAACATTTAGGTTAGGCAATATTTCATCAGCCTCATACTTCGAGGCCAAAATAGAATTTCATGTTAACCAGACAGGAGGTTTGTCATGGTATGAACATTCTGGACAGACTGCAGCCTCTATGGTTGCATAGACCATTGGTGTGATGTGGGATGTGCTTTAAGAGGCTGCGAGTGGGAGGCAGGGCTTTATTCAGGAAAAGAGAAATAGTGACAGATGCATTCACCTCATCCAGACACGATGAGTCTAAATGTGCTGTGACGGTCAAACAGGAATGTCTGACTAAAAGATGTTAGCCTGATATTGAGTTTTTTTTTCTGTTGTGGGAAAGTTTGAGGACATGAAGTCTGAGTGGGCCATTTCTAAACCTCCAGAGGTGGCTGCTCAGATCTGAGGCGACTATGTTCCTCAACATGTGTGGGAAACATATCAGCATATATTTTAACATACACACACATATATATCTGATGTGAGAAACTCTTAAATGCAGAAGTAACCCCTGACTGTAACTCACTGAAGTATTATCATGATTAAGAAATAAAAATATAACAAAATATTAAACTATTTAAACAAAAAGTAAAAGCTAAAAACTCTCTTCAAACACTTCACTCTTCATTCTTTTTTCCAAAGAATTTGTGGGCCAAAAACAAAAACAACTAGCTAAGAGGCTAAAATGGAAAACTCTTAGGGCTATTAAGCAGGGAGGATGTCTGCAGGTCCATAAACTGTATTAAAATGTCTTAAACTGAAATGTACAAATAGTATTAATTGCTTAATTTGACTCAAATATGAAACCCTGAGTTCTTAATTTCAACATTAACTTTTGATCTGGTACATGTTTTAAAGGGAAAAGAGTAGATTGTCTTCTGTTTTGTAAAGCATTGCACATGAAAAGCATTTCAGCCATTTAGTTTTAGAATTTTTATTGCAGCAGTAAGTAATTTCAGATTGACACAACAAACAGTTTTCAAACACAAAATTTTGTGTTAACACAATTAAAGACCAAAGATAAAACTGATATAATAAAGATGATATGTAAGAAAGGCGACAAAAATATGTTATAGACAATGATTGTGTCAACAATAAAGTGATTTTCTGAGCAAGGTTCAATATTTAATATTAAGCCAAGATAAAAAATAAAACAAAACAATCACAAACAGATGCAAGTGCTCAATATTATCAACAATATCATCATTTAACTTGAGAGTACACACAGTCCTCTGAAAACTCTTTCTTCTTTCTTCCTCTTGTTGCTTTTCTCTCTGAGAAATTCAGTGCAGCGTAGCTCATTTTGTCTTCAGCTTCAGTCTGTGTAGCAAATAAAATGGTTATATATATAAAGTGATGTATATACGGTGCCTTTAATGGAATAACAATACATTTAATTTTGTGTTGCCACTCACAATATCATGTACCTGTTGACGCAAGTTGTCATAACGAGCTTCTGAAATAGTGCTTTCCATTCCTAAAGATGAATGAAATCATAAAAATAAGTATTTGATAGATAAAGGAACTCAATCTGACTTTTTAGTAAGAGTATAGCCATAAAGTAAAAATCGTAAATGTGGACATTTTCTTTGATTATTCAGATAAAATATAGTCAAAGAGTTTAATGAGGTACACAAAGGAAAAACAACCTCTATGAAGACTTAAATGTTTGTCTTTTGAATGCATGTTGCTGCTATTGTTCAAAAGTTTATTAATAATATACAATATGACATGATTTTACCCAAGAACCTACACTGTAAAGATTTGTCTGAACATGATTTCAATGTAACATAAGCGTTTAGTTTGTTACAACACTTACCTTTATATTGTTCACATACTCTTAGACTTCGATTGCAGATGAAGACGACATTTGCAGCAACAGAAATGGTCAAGCAGACTATTAATATCACTATTCCGATAAATAGTGACTGTGTTGTTTGCACTAGAAAACAAACACACAAAAAGAAAGATGTATCAGTTTTCCTTAAAGAGACTTATCAATCATGATGTTATCAACATAATTTGAGTAATACTTTCATTATTGAACACTAAATCATACCAAGTTCCAGTTTAGTTCCATTTCCAAATAATATCTCTCCACATGTGGCCACAGCACAGTAATAAGTCCCATCATCAGAAGAGCTGATGTTTTTAGAGAAGCGATAGACACAGCTCTTTGGAGACGAGTGAATGCCAGTTTTATTTCTACATTCATCACGGCTACTTCCATCAGTGTAGATGAAGTCTGGATGAGATGCATCTGACCTGGCTTTGTACCAGTAAACACTGTGTACTCCTGGACACGTCTTGTTCTCAGAGTCAGAGAGGATTGAACACTGAAGAGTCACAGAGTCTCCTGGACGGACTGGATCAGATACTGTCGGCCACTGAACAACAGTATAGTTTGATGTCCTTTCAGTGTTTCCTATGCAATGCAAAACTACGTTAAAAATTAGAGACCTCCACACACATTTTGAAAACTGGTATTGAAGTATATGTGAAACATAAATTAAAGTTTTGTAATGAAAATGGGAAATTTAGTGACACTTTAAAATTAAAGTAAAATAGATCACAGTATTACCTTTTACTAACAAATATGTCGCACTCCATTCAATATTCATCCACTCTATGACAGCGCAATGGTACATTCCCTCGTCTTCTTGGGTTGTCCTCAAAATGGTCAGCTTACGAAAATTCTTATCTTTATGTACCTCCACTCTTGAGAGAGAAAACTCTGATCCATAATCAGGTTTTGCAGATTTAAACAGTTTCACAATTAATTTCAGAGTATCACCAGCACTCTGCTTGTACCAGTGGAGTTTTTTATTGCTGGTCTCATCATTAGGGAAAGCACATGTCAAGTTTGCAGGTTCACCAAGTTGAACTGTGATCACTGGAACCAGCGTATCTGAATGAAATGAAAATATAGAATACACATTGTAAATAACAATTATTGTATAATGTACCAAATACATTATGCAAAAAGATGATATATGAACCTCCAAATATCTTGTTGAAATGGAAATTCTTAATTGTATAGAGAATGCACAGAATTAGATGGCACTTACATACTTGATGAAGAACAAGCAGTGATACCCATAACACAATCATCTTGACATTGTCTCTTGTTAGGAACCTTTCTGGTATTTCACTGAGTAAAGGAGGTGATGTAACGTGGCCACGACACTGAATGTCACACAGAGAAATACATGTGATTGGTTAACACAGAATCTATATTCAAAGACAAACTTCCTGTCACATTGATCTTATCCTGTTCTTTGTGAAGCATATTTCACCTCTCATTCTTCACCATTCACTCAGTCATTTTAATAATAATCTCAAATATTTTTGTTTTGATTAATTTTGGGGACTCTTCTATTGCTGCTCTCATCTTGTAGTGCTTTTTATCTTTGGTCGGCATGTCCAGCCTCTGCCCTTACTATGCATGTAGGTGCACAGCTCTGCAGCGAGCTAAACACACTTCCAACAGTGGTTGAAGACAGGAGTGAGAAATGAAATTTGAACATAGACCATTAATTACAGTAAGATCCTGGCCAATGAGGTGTTAATGAAGTTACCACTGCTGTGCCACATGTGTAAATGCTCACAGCCTCTTTCTCAGTTTGGAGACGCACTTATCGTTTTAGCTGCTGTGTGATGCTGCAGCCAGCTGTGACACACAGCCAGCTGTTGGCAACAAAAAGAATATCAGTGCTGATGTTTCTGCGAAACCCAGGATACTTTCAGCAAAACCTGAACAACATTATTGCTAGATTCAGTCATTAATCTAAAACATTTCAGACCTGAGTCATATTAATAGCTGTAGTCTATTTTGATGGACATTTCAGCAGATTATGTTATAGACACGAAATACTATAGAAGTAAAAGAAGCAAAATACATGAAAGTTGGTTTGTGATTGTGGGGCACTCTGTGTGTGAGCACTTCTGATAATTAAAGATGTGCAATTTGAGGCTTTTGTGCTCTCTGCGGTTTTTATTATGGACCAATCTGTGTGCTGAAATGTGGAGAAAAGCCTGAAACACTGAAACCCCTCCACTCACTCAAACAGACTCTCAGTGAGCTGAGAGCACGACAGAGTGAGAGTGAGAGAGAGAGAGAGAGAGAGAGAGAGAGAGAGAGAGAGAGAGGGAGAGAGGCAGTGATTGAGCGAGCTAGAGAGTGAATGAAGAGAGCGAGCGGCGGTGCATTGAGAACAAAGCAGTGAATGAGAGAAATAAAACATTATTTCTAGCGTCATTCTCCTCCAGTTTAAAAACTGCTAAGACCACTTACTATCAGAATAAAATCTGTGGCACCACAGACACTCGGAAAATGCTCTCTGCTTTTAACTCACTTCTCAATCCGCCTCCTCTTCCACCCTCCACTCTGCTCACTGCAGACATGTTTGCCTGATTTTTTACTGATAAGGTCTCTGCCATCAGTAACCAGTTCTCTGAGCCTGACCAACTCAAACTGCAGCTGCCAGCTAACAGGGACACACTCTCCTCATTCTCCACTCTGACCGAGGAGGAAGTCTCCAAACGTCTGCTGGACTCCTGTCCCACTACCTGTCCACTGGACCCAATACCATCCAACCTTCTACAGACAATTTCCTCCACACTTAATTCCACATTCACACATATCATCAACTCCTCAATTACAATTGGTGTGTTCCCTGATGCATTTAAGCAAGCTTGGGTCACCCCACTACTCAAAAAACCTACATTCAACCCATCCCAGGTTGAAAACTACAGACCGGTTTCACTCCTGCCCTTCCTATCAAAAATACTTGAGTGTCTTTAAACAAGTCTCTGATTTCCTTCCTGAGAACAACCTGTGCGATCCAAGTCAGTCTGGCTTAAAGCGGGGTCACTCTGCCAAGACTGCATTCCTGTCGGTTACGGAATCACTGCGTTCAGCTAGAGCTGCTGGTCAGTCCTCAGCTCTATTGCTGCTAGATCTGTCAGCTGCCTTTGATGTGGTCAACCACCAAATCCTCCTCTGCGCACTCCCTGAGCTTAGTATTTCAGGATCTGTCCTATGCTTTTTCATGTCCTACCTCTCAGGGAGATACTTTAAAGTATCTTGGAGGGGAGAAGTGTCCACAGCTTATCAACAGGGGTTCCTCAAGGGTCATTTCTCGGCCCCCTTTTCTCCTCAATATTCACCACCTCACTTGGTGCAATAATCTGTTCCCATGGTTTCTCATACCATTGCTATGCTGACGATACCCAGCTCTTTCTGTTATTCCCGCCAGAAGACCACACAGTCTTGGCTCAGATCTCCTCATGCCTTGCTGATATATCGGCATGAGTGAAAGAATGCCACCTTCAACTTAACCTCTCTAAGACCGAGCTCCTTGTCATCTCAGCCAGTCCCTCTATACAACAAGACATCAGTATCCAGCTCAAATCAACGCAACTCATGCCCACAAAGTCTGCCCTAAACTTGGGTGTCATGATCGATGACGAACTAACCTTTAAGGTCCACATGGCCTTACTTGCTCTGTTGTGTTAATTTGCCCTGTACAACATCAGGAAGATCAGATCCTATCTGTCTGAGCATGCAGCACGACTTCTGGCACAGGCTCTCGTAATATCACGCATTGACTAATGCATCTCCTTACTGGCAGGCCTTCCCGCATGCACGTTCAAACCTCTGCAGATGATCCAGAATGCGGTGGCATGTCTGGTCTTCAACCAGCCCAAAACAACACGTCACCCCGCTGTTCATATCCATCCACCGACTCCAAGTTGCTGCATGCATTAAATTCAAAACCCTGACACTTACTTACAAAACAGCAACTAAAACAGCTCCTGCCTACCTGAGCTCCCTCATTCAGGTCTACACTCCCTCCTGCTCACTATGCTCTGCCAATAAAAGGTACTTGGTCCCACCAACACAACAAGTCATTAGCCAGACTCTTCTCATCTGTAGTTCCCCGGTGCTGGAACGAGTTACCAAACTCTGCTTGATCTGCGCTCTGTGTACTGCCTGTTGGCACCTACGTCCTATTGGACTCAAACTTAGCTTTATAACACTTACTCATGTTGTTCTCTCCTGACTAGATAAAAGCGTCTGCTAAATGAAAGTTTAACTTGTAAATTGTATTTTCTGATTGTTTCACAGGGGTTACGTTCTAAAGCACAAATAAACACACCTACACCCACACACAGCCCTAAGGGAAGGAATGAATGCAGCCTTACATGTATCGTAGGCATATGAACAGTACTCAAACAAAGTTTACTTGCTTCACCATCTTCATATTAAAATTATTAATCTTACATGGCCACAGATAGATACATTATTTCATCATAATGCATCACGCAAACAGAAGTGTTTGAAAAAAGTAAAATAGTATTAAAACTTAGTAGCGTTTTTCTTTCACTCGCTTCCAAAACAAATACACGTGTTTTTACGACACAAGGTGGTGGTGCTTATGGGTAATGCAGTCTTCATTCTGGGAAAACACTACCACTTTTGTCCACAGGGGCTGCTAAAATCAACACAAAATGAAAGTTCCTCATAGTAGCTTTAATATTTGATGATACATCAATGTTGTGTTTGCAACATGTTTCCACTGCCCTCAAGTGACCAAAAATAAAAATAAAATCAGGTTTGAGTCGAAAGAGAAGCTAAAGTAGGTAACAGTTGGTCAGTAAAGTAACAGGTAACAGTTGCTTTGAATGTTGTATTAGTTACACAGCCTCAGACAGCTAGCTTAATGGCTAGCTTGGTTAGCATTAAACTGATTGTAGAAAAACTAAATAAACTAAATAAACACACCCTATAGTGAAAAGAGTACCTATAGATAATGCTCCTACAAGGGCTTTTAAGGAGAGGATAAAACCTACTTGTCAATATTTGGTTGATGACAAAATGGCAGATGTAATGATATGTAATTAATATCAGATTTAGTGACCTTTGACCTCTGACCACCTGAACTCAAATAAAGACCTGAAGGAATGTGATTTCTTTTACCTGTATTTAGTTATAATCTCTATTTTAATATTTATATGTCATATGTGATTGTAAACTAAAGTTGCAATTACAGTGGAGGTAAACAGGGATATATTTTCATTTATATTTTTAATCTAGGCTCCACTGGAATATCTTTGCATGATTTACAGTTTAAAAAAACTCTTTTTTTTATCTTATAGTGGCTCTTTATGCAGCCCCTCAGTTCAGACTCTGTCTGAAACGGGCCGTTTTAGTTCCTGTCTCTTTAAGGCCCCTGGAAGCTGCCTCATGGCAGACTTCAGCCAGCTCTGGAGGCTACGTCAACAAACTACAGTTGTAGGATTTCACTACTTTTTTTTGTTCTTTACTCGAAATGCCAATTCAGATACATCTTTCTGTGTTCGAGACGAAATCCGATCCGCAATATGAGAGAACTAACCCTAACCAAAGCTTGAAATTAACTTTTTGATCACCAGCCAATACGGCTACTAGACTTTAAAGTTACCAGCCAAAATGTTTTTTCTTGATTTTCAGATTACGAGAGCCATTTATAAATATATATCTGTTATAAATTCAAACAATTTAAAAGTATCAGTAAGATAAGAAATGAAAGATATAGCATAATAAATCTCTTTTACAGCCTCCAACTTGAAATCATTTGTCCCAATCACAAAATAGTTCATCTTGTATTTCCAGTCCTGTAGATCCGGCAGTCCTGACAGTACATTATGTTTTTTTCTAGATTAAATACAAGCCACTCATGACCTGATCGCCATTTGGCATTAAATGTCTTCATTTTATTCTTTCGTCCTTCATTTTCATTTTCATCCTCCACCTTCCTCTTCTGCTAATTTGGGGTTTTTGCCCCAGTCAAAAATCTCCACATCTCTATAGTGATTCAGTTTGTATACTCATGGTCTTGCGTAGTGGATTCTACCACACGCTACATCCAAGCCAATGGGTGTATTACACGCAGGGCTGCAGTGGTAAATAAAAGCTTGGGTAAAACCTACCTTACCTCAGCCACTCGGTCTTATGGATGGATAGATGGATCAGTCTCCATCTTAAAAACAAATTTCAATTCTCACACAGTTTATATGGTCCTTAAAATATATAAATGTTTGTAATATGACAAAATAACAAAATTGACTTGTGAGGACAGCAGTTTGACTTATAGATGAATCAGTGTTTTGTGTTTCATAATAACTGAAACTATCTGTCATTTTTAGTGTTGTGTTTACAACATTTACTGAGGTCACTAACCTTTTAACAGCAGAGAAACATAATGTTAATAGAGTTGTGGTATTAGTACCTGTATTAAATGATCTTTAAGTCATTTTATAGTAGGTTTCAGCCATTTTAAGAATGTTTTTATTGCAGCAATTTGCAAGTCATTTCAGATTAAGACAAACATTTTTCAGACACAAAATTTTGTATTAATATAAAACCAAATATGTAATTATATGTGAAGAATGCAACGAAAAGATATTATAGGCTGTGATAGTCCTAATTTTATCAATAATAAAGCAACTGAGTAAGCTCTAATATTTGGTGATTCGTTAAGATAAAAAAATATACAACAAAACAATCACAAACAGAATCAAGTGCTCAGTATCATCAACATTTAACTTGAGAGTACACACTGTCCTCTGAAAACTCTTTCTTCTTTCTTCCTCTTGTTGCTTTTCTTTCCGAGAAATTCAGTGCAGCGTAGTTCATTTTGTCATCAGCTTCAGTCTGTGCAACAAATGAAATAGTTATGTATATATATGTATATATACATGTATGTATATATAATGTGATATAAACATACAGTGTCTTTAATGGAGTAATAACTCACAATATCACGTTGGCGCAAATTGTCATGTCGAGCTTCTGAATTCATGTTTTCCATTCCTAAAGGTAAATTAAATCATAAGAATAAATATTTTGGTTGATAAAGGAACTTAATCTGGCTTTTTAAAGAATAATTTTGTAAAAAAAATATCCAAAGGGTATTTAATAATTCCGATAAAATATAGTCACAGGCTTAAATTAATGATCAACATTCTCTATGGAGATATAAATGTTTTGAATGCAGGTTGCTGCAATTGTTCAACAGTTCATTAATAATATATATATATATATATATATATATATATATATATATATATGACATGATTTTACCCAAGAACCTATAATGTAAAGGTTTGTCCAAACTTGTACATAAAATGCATAAATTAATAAAAATGTTACACATCTAATGAACATATTTTTAATCTAACAGAAGCATTTAGTTTGTTACAACACTTACCTTTATATTGTTCACGTACTCTCAGACTTCGGTTGCAGATGAGGACGACATTTGCAACAACAGAAATGGCCAAACAGACTATTAACATCACTATTCCAATAAATAGTGAATGTGTTGTTTGCACTAGAAAACAAACCAACGGGAAAGACTTATCAATCATGATGTTATCAACATACTTTGAGCATTACTTTCATTATTGAACACTAAATCATACCAAGTTCCAGTTTAGTTCCATTTCCAAATAATATCTCTCCACATGTGGCCACAGCACAGTGATAAGTCCCATCATCAGAGGAGCTGACGTTTTTAGAGAAGCGATAGACACAGCTCTTTGGAGACAAATTCATGTCAGATTTATTTCTACATTCATCACGGCTACTTCCATCAGTGTAGATGAGGTCTGGGTGAGATGCATCTGATCCGGCTCTGAACCAGTAAACACTATGTACTCCTGGACACGTCTTGTTCTTGTATTCAGAGAGGACTGAACACTGGAAAGTCACAGACACTCCTGGACGGACTGGATCAGATACTGTCGGCCACTGAACAACAGTATAGTTTGATGTCCTTTCAGTGTTTCCTATGCAATGCAAAACTATGTTAAAAACTTGAGACCCCCACACACATTTTGAAAACTGGTATTGAAGTATATCTCAAATATAAATTTAAGTATTGTAATGAAATTGTGAAGTTTGGTGACAATTTAAAGTTAAAATAAGATAAATCACATTATTACCTTTTACTAACAAATATGTCCCACTCCATTCTGTGTTGGTCCACTCCATGATAGAACAATGGTACATTCCCTCGTCTTCTCGGGTTGTCTTCAGAATGGTCAGGCTTTTAAAATTCTTATCTTTATGTACCACCACTCTTGAGTGAGAAAAATGTGGTCCATACTCAGGTTTTGTAGATTTAAACACTTTCACAATTAATTTCAGAGTATCACCGGCACTCTGCTTGTACCAGTAGAGATTTTTAAAGCTGAAATCCTCATGAGATATAGCACATGTCAAGTTTGCAGGTTCACCAAGTTGAACCGTGATCACCGGAATCAGCGTATCTGAATTAAATGAAAATATACAATACACATTGTAAATAACAGTTACTGTATAATGTGCACAATGTATTATGCAAAAAGACAATATATGAACCTCCAAACATCTTGTCAAACTGCAAATTCTTAATGGTATAGAGAATGCACAGAATTAGATGGCACTTACATCCTTGATGAAGAACAAGCAGTGTTGCCCATAACACGATCATCTTCACATTGTCTCTTGTTAGGAACCTTTCTGGTATTTCACTGAGTAAAGGAGGTGATGTAACTTGGCCACGACACTGAATGTCACATTGAGAAATGCATGTGATTGGTTAACACAGAATCTAGATTCAAATTGCACTTCCTGTCACATGAAGACAATGGAGTAGAAGCTCTGCTGGGTCTTTGTGGTGGTCACATACAGGTACTCTTTGGATACTTCAGGTGTACTGTGCTTATTCCATCTTGTGAAGAGCTCATTACATGGGTGGGATATAGTCTGGGATATGTGTTGTGACCCACATAGGGTCGACCTTTATCAGGGTCATTGTCAGCAGTAGCTTACACACCTATAGTGTATTACAGTAATGAGTTGAGTGGGAGGATAGTTCTCTATAAATGTGCAAGCCAAAAACAAGGAAGTGATGCATGATCAATAGACAGCAGAGGGAAGGAGGGAACAGAAAGGGGAGGGAAGGGAGATGAAAGGAAGGGAAGGAGGGAGAGAGAGGAGAGGGGTGGGGTGGGAGGGTAAACCTAAATGTTAAAAAGAAGATATATATGTGGCTACCAAGTCAAAGTTGACTTAATCCATATGTACACATGATAAATTCACCAATCTCTCTGTCTCTCTCTCTCTCTCTCTCTCTATGTACATATATATATATATATATATATATATATGTAAAATTCACACACAAATTCACTGTGTGTGTGTGTGAGTGTGAATTTATATATATATATATATATATATATATATATATATATATATTCCTGAAGTAACATTCACAAAAAATGAGAAAAATCATTGAGACCAGTGTATTTAGTTGCTTTCAGGTGTACAGTGCAAAACGTCTTGTGTTGGAGTAGTATTTTAGGTGGGTTGCCTCCTATAGTGTCTTTTTCAATGACTTCTAACACCATGACTCTCAGTGTATTGGGGTTGCCATGTCACATTCGCACATAATGTGAAGCCATAGCATAATCAACATTTTTTGTGCTTATTTTCTGCATTTTTCTGTTCAGCAATTCTGTCTTTTAGTCCTCTTTATGTTCATCCTACATAGAAACAACCACAGGGGCACTCCAGTCAATAAACAACATGTGTAGTGTTGCAATTGGCAAAGCGTCTCATTTGATATGTGTAAGATGCACTCCCATCTTAAAAATGATTGGTTTTCACAACATTATCACGATGATTACAACTCCCACATTTAAAAATTCCAGCTAGTGTAATGGGTAGCTTGGTTAGCAGTAACTAATTGTGGAAAAACCAAATCACAAAATCACCATATAATGAATAGAGTACCTACAGACGACGCTCAAACAAGGGCATTTAGGGAGAAGATAGATATCTTGTCAACACTTGTTTGGTCACCTTTCTGGTAGGACTGAGTATGTTTCACAGGGAGGATGCAGGTCTAGACCGCTCCCTGTCACCTGTGGTGTTCCACAAAGATCGGTTCTCGGCCCCATCCTGTTTACTCTCTACATGCTCCCCCTTGGACGACTCATGATCAGACACAGGATGTCTTTCCATTGCTATGCTGATGATACCCAGCTGTACATCAAAACAGCCCCAAGCCCCTCTGCAGCAATGTAATGCCTCAGCACCTGTCTTAAGGAGATAAAGACTGGATGAGCAGAATTTTCCTCCAGTTAAAAAGCAGCAAAATTGCAGCTCTCCTTATTGGCTCTCCACACCAGATTCAGTCATCCCCCATACATCATCTCACCTGACAGCCAGGACATCCCCCTTTCCTCCTCAGTCACTAATCTGGGTGTTAGGTCTGACCCTCAGCTGACTTTTGATGACCATTTAAGACGTCTGTGCAAAACTTATTTCTACCATCTCAGAAATCTCTCTAAACTCTGCCCCTCTCTAACCCCGTAAGATGCAGAGAAACTTGTCCTGACCTTTATCTCCTCAAGACTGCACTACAGCATTGCACTCTTAACAGGGATCCCTGGCAGGAGCATCCAGAGGCTCCAGTACATTCAGAACAGTGCTGCCAGATGAGAGTGCGAATACACGAACATATAACACCAATTCTTTTTTCAGCGCACTGGCTCCCTGTCTCCTTAAGGGTTGACTACAAAGTCCTGTTACTCACATACAAATCAACAGACATGCATCTCCCTACTTACAGGAACATAACCTTGCGTGCCAGATGGTTTGTACACAGAACCATCGTCCCTGGAAACTGTTTGGAAAAGGGCAGGCACTTTGAAAAAGTACTTGGCAGTTGATAGGATGAACCATCTGTCTATCACTGCTTATAACTGTCTTACCTTGCAAGGCAGCTGGATTTGCCAGATCATGAAATCATGCAAGAATCCTCATAGGAAGCTGATTGGTTTGACTCACCGGTGGCTGTTTTCACATTCATCAACTGAAAGTGGAAAGTTTTTTTTCGGTGAGCACAGAGAAACTTTCCTCTTAATTAATCACAGAGAAACTCTCCCTCTGACAGCTTTCTAGTATCAAACTTTCTAGTATCAAACTTTCTAGTATCAAATTCTGCACATAAATAATTTTGCACAGTGAAGTTCAAACATCCAACTGTAACAATAAGTAAAATACATTTTTGAGTGGAGGAGGACTATTTTAGTTATGAAAAACATATGGGTCAAATTACTTATAATCCTGTGTTTTGTTCCTCTGTCTTTGTCTAGCTCATTGAGTCTGGACTGTGACACAACCTGGTGTTCCTATCAAAAACCCCAAAGACCAGAGGTCCAGCTTCACCCTGTGTCTACACAGTAAACGTAGCATGAGCAGCAGAAGCAGCGAGTGCAATGGAGGCGTTCAGGTGATGCGTGTAAAATGGAGGAAAATAGACTTGAAGCATAAATGAATGCTGGTGCAGACAGCTGCATAGATTACATGCGCATGAAAAACATGTCTGACACACTTGCTGTCTAGACACGGGGTTAGGCCGCATTCACACCAAATCTGGCAAAGCAGGAAAAACAGCAGCAACAACAGAGAAAGAGAGAGAGAGAGAGAGAGAGTGAGGGAGGGAGCAACAGAGAGCAGCAGTGGTCGAGGGAGCTAGAGAAGAGGGGGGCGGCAGTAACAAGAACAAAGCCGTGAGTTCTAAAGCACAAATAAACACGCCCACACCTGAACAACAACCAAATATACATAGGCCTATGACAAGTATCAACAGTATGAGCTGGGATGTTTCAACATGGACAACTGACCATCAATGTAGCAGGTTACTGTTAACATATAACTTTAATTATTCTGTCATAATGTGTTAAAGAAGTTTGTGATGCTATCTATCCAGATATGCTAACTATCCAGGCTGCTTAAAAGATTAGTGAAGTCTGTCACATATTAGAGAGCAGACACCAGGAGATGAGAGTAGAGATATGGACGTATGAGAATAGCATGCTACTGTTTGAAGCAACTTTTGGTTTAGTTTCTGTCTGCATCTATTTGTTAATCTAAATGAACTGAAACCAACACTGAACTCAGTGCATCAATAGCGACACAGGAAGAGGGTCACATAGCCGAGTGAGGCCCAGATCCTGTTGTTGGCAATTTTAGTATTTTGGAGTGGTAGTAACCGGTACAGCCATAAGACTTAGCAGTGATTGAAACCAAATATTTGCGGTCTTCACATTATCAGGGATTATCATCATTACCATTAAATTGCTTAATACACAATGACTGTTACGCGCGTAAAACAAAGGAAATACTTCCACAGGCAGTTCAAAACCAGTTTGTCTCATATGTTCCAAGACCGTGGCTATTGTAAAGTGCCTCTACAGACAAAGTACAAATCTTTTGAGCAAACACAGCGTGAGCAGCACATTTAGCAGCAGCAGTAGCAGCAGTGAGTCAACTGTTGTGTCTACACAGGAGGCGTTCAGGTACATGGTGGAGTGTAGGTCACCCGCGTTTTGGAAGCGCTCAGAACACAATACATAATGACTGTAGTTATGTGCCTAAAACAAAGTAAATACTTCCAACGGGCAGTTCAAAACCAGTTTGTCTCATATGATCCAAGAATGTAGCGATATATAATACTCTGATACTGTCAGAGTATTAATTATTTATAACATCTGTATATAATATAATGTTAGTTCTTTCATGTTGTTGGTGTATATACTCATTCACACCTCACATCAACTGTGTTCATTTTTCTATGCTTTGAATTAGCAGCTGGAAGCCAAGCAATCAGCCCGTTCTGAACAGACACTGCACTAGTTCATCATTAAACAAGACATTCAGTCAGTCAGTCAAACTTTATTAAACTAGAGGCAAACTACACTGATTGTGATTTTTAAAATAAACACATCATGGCTAAAATTAAGATAGATGAGAATGTAAAAAAGATGTAAAAAAGTGTTTGGGAAAGAATAGTGCAGTAAAGGTTAAACGTTGTGTTCTTAATTTAATCATTAGTTTGGTATCTGTTGTCATAATGTGTAATTCTTAATTAAGAAGAAAGCACATCTACACAACCACCAATTCATTTTAATGAAATACTTTGGCATGGCATTGAAACAGATGTGGGTCATGCAGGAAATTAATAGACTTAAAAATACATGATATACACTCTGATAAAAACTCACACAATAAAACAAACATTCATGGTGGGACACCTACTCTATAGGTCTATCACCAAGAACTAATTTCCTTAAACATATACAGTATATACATGTATAAATGAAATGGCAAAAGTAAATATAATACATGTTGCAGGTTATTTAACATTCACCAACTCAAGAGCTGAAATGTGTACATCAGTATATCTTCCACACAATGTGCCATATAAACATTATATCAGCATCAAATTTGTGTTTAGACTGTTAATTCAACCTGAGAGCACTGGCATCAGTGTAGATGATATCTTCCTCTGCAGTTTTTCTATCCCTTGTCCTGGATTTGCATTTCTTGCTTGTGAAGGTTGGTGCAGAATAAACCAATGAGTCCTCCTCTCTCTGAGTATAATATAAAACATATAAGAAATATATGTGTCACAAATGAAATAGAAGATGTCAAAATTTATTTAGAGAGAAAAACACACTGATAAGCTTTCCAGCTACATTTTATGCTTGTATACCTTACCTGCCAAGTTTGCTGAACACTGCTAGCGGCAACATTTTTGTGTAGATCAACTGCAGCTGTATTATAAAATAAAAACACAACACTCATAAGAATCATGTGAATCTAATTTTGCCAAATATGTTTGATTAATCAATGTATGAGTGACTTCTCTTACTGTTACAACAGTCACAAGATTTTTTCTTGATTTTCTTGATTGAATAAATGAGAACGACTATAACAATCAGACTGAGAGCCAGAGCAGCACACAGCAGAAAGAGAACTGTATTGTCCTTCTGCAAATCACAGATGTTGACTGCTGAAACAGTATGAAAAGGTGCAAATAATGAAAGTTTAGAATGAATAAAAGTGTAATTATTTTTTTTTTTTTAATTATTATTTATGTTACTTAATAAGATGTTAAAGTACATTAAGGATACAGACTAGACATAAATAGGGTAATTCCCCCATTAGATAGAAATATTGTTTGATGCAGTTACCTTCAGTGTTGAGTTTTGTTCCATTTCTACTCAGTGTCTCCCCACATGTGGTCACAGCACAGTAGTGAGTCCCAGTATCAGAGCTGCTGACATTGTTCCTGGAGAAGTCGTAGACGCATTTCTGTAAAAACTGAGTGTCAAGACTCTTCTCACTTCGATCATCACTGTTTTCATGAGTATAAATAAAACTGGCGTTAAATTTATCCAAACTGGCACTGAACCAGTAAACACTGTGTTCTTCTAGACATGTTTTGTTTGCCGAGAGGACTGAACACTGGAGAGTCAGAGAGTCTCCTGGACGCACTGGATCAGATGGAGGGACTGTAGTGATATCTGTATGTGGTCTTCGTCCTTGGAAATTGAAAAAAGGATAAAAACTTCAAAGATTAATTTATATGTTCAAGTCTGGAAATTTTATGTAAATTACGATAGACGCTTTGATGTATTTACCTTCAACTTTTAGATGTGTTCCTCTCAAAAATATCAACTCTTGTTGTGATGTTCTCATACAATAGTAAACTCCAGTATCACTAAGCTTTGCTTTTTTAATACGCAGAGCAAATTTTCCAGGTTCTTCTATGGCTCTAATGTGAAGATCATCCTCAGAGCCATATACTCTTCCGAAGACCTGAGGCACATTTTCAGAAACAAGTTTGATCCAAAACAAGGTTTCAGCTAACTTGCGGGGACATGTCATTTTCACATAATTTCCAACACGAAAAGTCTTTGTCTCATAGATCCAATCGTCTGCACATCCTGAGAAGACATTAAACAAGAATCATATACACTGTCTCCTATTGTAAGAGGATGACAATACTTTAAATATACTGTATATCTGGAGTAAATCTGACCTTTCTACATATACTTACGCCCAACTCTGTGCATCAGCAGTAAATAAAGTATGATCAGCATTTTCCTGTTAATCCACTTGAGACTGCAGTTAAATCATACTGTATTAGAGGAGGATTCGCCTTAATGTAATCATATCAAGTGGGAGGAAACAATTTCAGAGCAACCTGATTGGCCTCTCACTACGTTGATGTTTCACTGTACCACAGTGGAAATAATCTTGACTAGCTTTCCAAACACGTGACACAAAACCAGCATGAACCCCTCTCATCTCATATTTGATTCTCATTGTGGGTTTCTATAACTGCCGCTTACAGTAAACATGACAGATCTTTTGTTTACAATATCTCTGCTGTAAATATAAGGTACAAAAACAAAAAAACGTTTTTTTTAAATATCATGGCTCTTATTTCACTTGATCTTGATGTGAAATAATCTCCCAATGTCAATATATAGATTTACTTTTCTGCTGATAGGCTTGTGTGAAAATGCCATCCAAGCTGTTGAAGCCACACACAAATATCTCCAACTTAAATATCATTTTATCCTGTGGGGTCATGTATCAAGTATATGTGCCCCATTTCCCTTAAAGGGGAACTCCACCAATTTTACACATCAAAGTCTGTTTACATGTGTTGGGGAGTACTACTTCATGTGTGAAAAAAGTTTGTATAAAAAGCATTTTGTGGCTGCAGGGGATGCTTCACAGAGTTTCATAAATTACCTCAAGTAATGTCACTTGAGTCAGCATCAGTTGGGGCTGAAGACTACTAGGTTTGAAAATGAAAAAATTCTCAGGCTGTGGAGTTAGAAAGAAGTGAGTTTACCAGGCCTCTGTAGCCAGCTGCTCAACTCTGCTTGAGCCTAGCGGCTAAAGGCTACATTAACCACTACTTGCATAATGCACCCTGATCTGCACAGTCAAGTGAATCAAGTCAATTTGCATTGTGGGTAATGTAGGCATGAGGTTTTGACAAGGACGACAAATGTATGGAATAAAAAATACGATATCTGTGGTTGTACTGCATCAATTGTCATCCTTTCTTTTAACTATCCGTCGAGAGTCTGATAATGTTATGAGTGCAATACTAAATCAGTGGATTACTCTTTTAGCACAATACAGTACATTGTACTGTTTTGTACATCTTGCTCTGTCTCACTGTCATTCACTGTAGCACTACCATATTTATGGGGGGATGTGACCTGGTTTCTAAAATCCCTGAAATAGATTGTCTGAATTTATTGTCTTGATTTTGAGTCTTTTCACAAACATCCAAGATTACATCAATGATGAAGACAATGTTGACTTCAAATGTTCGATGCCATTTTTTACAGCATAGTTAAGACATGGTTAAGGTGAAGCAACTGCATGTTTTGATCTGAGAGAGGGGGGAACCTGGGAGAAAGCCCAATTAAATTCAGCGAATGAAGAATCAGGGCCGCAATGTGAACTCAAGACCTTGCTGCTGTGAGGCAGCATGTTTATGACAGAGAGACTAGACTAAAAGCTTTTCACTTACAGTAAAAATACCAACTTAATTAACATAAAGAAAACCTTGGCTACCCCACTGGTGAACACCCTAGTCAGAACAGGAACACACATTGCTCTCTCTTTGACCTTACAGTCACCCTGACACTGCATAAGACAAATACACAGTGAAATACAGAGAGAGTGCACAGAGGAGAAGTAACAGTTACAAAATTCAAAAGTCCTGAGATGAATACTTTTATGTGCTTTGTGTCCTGCTTTGTACTTTATACTTTACCCTTGCGCACGCATGCACAACCACATACACACACACAAACACACACAAACACACACACTTAGTTACAGTTTGTTTACTGGAACAATGTATGGGGAGTTTAGTATTATTGTGGTTGAGCTTTTAAAATAAGTTGTGAATTCAAAAGGGGCTCTTCTTCCTTTCCCACTCTCAGTCTGAAGTCTGAGCACAACTGAGCACAACTGTTTGTCCTGTTCATCAAGGCAAACACAATAACATTACATGGTTGTATCATCACAACCATTTACAGGAGTAGACAGGGGTTTTTGCTTTTTAGTGGTAGTTGGTGTGAGAAGATGCCACAAGGATCTGGTTGAGACCATCATTCTGTTGAATGTGACCATTGTGAAGGTGCTGACGCAAGTGGTCTGGTAAAAAAGCTGAACCTGGCTCAACCTTCCAGGGCTGTAAAATCCTTCATCATTGCATCACATTACACAAATTCTTGTTGCTTACAAAATTGAAGATACATTTAGTTATCACGCATGGGTCGCAAGTATGATGGTGTTTTGATAAGTGAAATGTGTCCAAATTAAAGAGAGAGGGAATGTTGCAAATTTCAGCTTGCATATTGCACCCTTTGTGAAATGAGCTCCAGGATTGTATTTCATCATCTCTCTGTTATCTAAAGCAACACACCTGCACTAACCCCCTGCTTTTTTTAATGCAAGGCTGTTTTCGGTATGAATGCCCACTTACTGGCACATCTTCAATATCAAGCACCTCCACTTCACCTACCCTTCATGAAACCATGGAACCAAAAGGTAAAATACACGGTCATAATAACTCTCTTAGCTGAAGTCAGCGTAATCAGCAAGGCTGTCATCACCAAGTGTTGTCTCCTAACTCCCAAAAACCCTCATGACAGGAGGAAACAGCTGTTGCATATACTTTAACAGTGGCATGAATCAGCCCCTTTTCAACCAGATATTGTAGAAAACCTTTGTCACTGCACATGTCAGGAGGTCTAATCTCCTTTACTCATACCAGCGTTTGAATCCCAATCACTTTGCTTGTAGCAAGCAATGGTGGATCCTGCTCTCGCTGCCTGGACTGGTCTTCACCATCTGTCTGTCAGTCTGTCCCTCTCAGGAGCCAAGTCTCGAGAGATTGGCCAATGTAGGCAACGCACCTATCAAGCCGGCCTCCTGCGACAGAGCCCCCCAAAATTGAGGGATGGACCAGGGCTGGGCTGCCAACATCTGGGTCATCTCTGCTTACCACAGCACTGAATGGCAGTCCAGGGCTATCAGGATGACTGACAGCTGCTCTTGTCTCACTCTGTCCAACAGAGGGGGAATGAGACAAAGAGGAGTAAAGATGTAAAGCAGCCTCCCGGCCAAGGTGCACATGCAAACGCATCCACCCCCAGGGATGGATCCTCTTGGAAGAGAACCAGAGTGGGCAGTGGGTCTTGTTTCGACTGGAAAACAGGTCCACATCCACTCTCCTGAACCAGTTCCAAATCTGCCCCCACTCGTTTGCCAGAGGGCTGCCTCTTAACGTGAAGTCGGCACCCCTGAGTGAAACAGACATGACGTCTCCTCTCCTTGGTTTGTGTGTGAGCCTGTTGCTTTACTCCTTAAGGGGGAGATAATGCTGCTGGCCACGCCATCATTAACCCGAGAAATAAGCTGTGTGTGCTGGTCCCATGAGGGATGACGACAAGATCAGCGGGAGACAGTGTTGACACTAAGTAGACATGTAGTGTCCTCTCCCCGCCCAATGTGTGTGCACAAAGCTTTATTCCTCAGTGAAGAGGTAACATCGCTAGATGCATCACCATTAGATGCATCACCGTTAGACTCATCACCATTAGCTGGAGAGATGAGCTGTGCTAGCTGGTCTAATCGGTGGTGCCAGGGAGCACAGGGAGAGACAGATCTGCTTCTCTGTGTCACTGTGTCGGGTGGGATGTGTTTCTTTCTCACAACATCGTGCCTAACATAGCACTCGTGCATGGTCTTGGCGCTGAGCTTTTCCCGGCTAGCATAGCACGTAGTTGAATGAGGCCGCCCCCCATCTGCTTCCCTAACGGTGGGAAGAGAGGCAGGGGTGCCAGCTGAACGAGTGCTTTCTGCACTCGTTCAGAGGCTGTGCACTCTTACACAGCCTCTGTGATGAGCTGAATGAAGCAGGCTGGGCCGCTATCATCACAGTGTCATGGAGGGCCTGAGAGGTGGTAGAGGGAAGGGTGGAGGATTTTGCTCTTTGATGGAAGATGTCATTTGTTTTATTAAAACATTTTCAACACAGCAGAACACATGAACATGAACAGTGGTGGGAGGGGCCAGCGAACTCCACTGACACATTCAGGAGGGCCCTGAACATAACCTGTGCTGATATGATGCTGTCTCCCACTGTCTTGCTGAAGTATACTTCAGTGTATACTTCATCTATGATTGCATCATTGAAAACACACATAAAATACACATTTTCAGAGATGAGCCCATTAACAAGCAACTAAAACAGTCAATTTGTTCAACTAAACTTAGCCTGCTATTAAAGCTTGCCGCATTCTAGATCATCTGTAGAGGTTTGAGTGTACATGCAGGGAGGCCTGCCAGTAAGGAGTTGCAGTAGTCGATACGTGATATTACAAGAGTTGTGCTGCAAGCTCAGACAGGTAGGGTCTGATCTTCCTGATGTTGTACAGGGCAAATCGACACGATCGTGTGACTGAAGCCACGTGAACCTTAAAGGTTAGTTGGTCATCAATCATGACACCCAAGTTCCGGGCAGACTTTGTGGACAAATGCAGACAAACACACACACAACACAAACACGACATCATCTGACCTTTCCTTGTCTCAGAGCCGCGTTGTAAAGTCCATGTCATTGTAGCCAACTTGTGATAAAACAGAAGCCTTGTCTCTGGAGTTATAACATTATATATTGTAAATAAAACCTGGCACTGAACTGCTGCTGCTATTCCTGATTTGAGTTGTGGATCTGCGGTAAAACCCAGAGTGGACTTTTGAGTTGCCATTCTTTTGTATTTGTGAAATTAAATGGGATTGAACTGCACTGATTTGGGGCTGTGGTGAAAACGAAGCGGATTGATATCTGAGATTTTGGGACGCATTACACTTTTGCGTTAAAAGTAACACAAAAGATATGTTCCCTTGTAACTAATTACTTTTCATATGCAGTAATTGGTAAAGTAATTCAATTACTTTTTGAGAGAAGTAAGTGTAACTAATTACTATTTTTCAGTAACTTGCCCAACACGGTTTACGACATGGTAAAAGGCAACTGCATGTTTTGATCTAAGGGAGGGCAGAGAACCTGGGAGAAATCACAATTAAATTCTGCAAATATAGAATCAGGGCCGAAATGTGAACTCAAGACCTTGCTGCTGTGAGGCAGCATGTTTATGACAAAACTACGACAAAAAATAAGCGTTTCACTTGCAGTAAAAATACCAACTTAATTAACATAGCACCCTACTTAGAACAGAAACAGGAACACACATTGCTCTCCAGCACAACAACACAAAGAGCTCTGGCATCAAAAAATGACCTTACAGTCAAATTAAGGATTCCCGGACACTGCATAAGACAAATACACAGTGAAATATACAGAGAGTGCACAGAGGAGAAGTAACAGTTACAAAATTCAAAAGCCCTGTGATAAATACTTTGTACTTGTACTATGTGCTTTGTGTCCTGCTATGTACTTTATACTTTCTCTTTGCGCACGGACACACACGCACACACACACACACACACACACACACACACACACACACACACACACACACACACACACACACTCATACACTTAGTAACAATCTGTTTACTGAAAGAAATGATGTATGGAAAGTTTAGCATTGTTGTGGTTGGGCTTTAAAAATAAGGTGTGAATTCAAAAGGGGCCCTTCTTCCTGTGTCACTCTCAGTCTGAAGTCTCAGGAAGCTGGACTTGAGCACAACTGTTTTACATGTTCACCAAAGCAAGTGCAGTAACAATACACAATTGTATCATCACAACCATTTACAGAAGTAGACAGAGGTATTTGCTTTTTATTGATAGTTGCTAAGAGAAGGCGGATCTGAGTGAGACCAGTGATCATTATTCTTTTGAATGGGACCATTGTGAGGGTGCTGATGCAAGTGCTCTGGCAAAAAAGACGAATCTAGCTCAACTTTCCTGAGCAGTTAATCCTTCATCATATCATGTTACACAAATGATTGCTCCCTGAGAAGACATTAAACAAGAAACATATACACCTTCTAATGCTATCTCTCTCTTTCCCTCTCTCTCTCTGTCTCGCCCTCTGTTGTAAAAGGATGACAATACTTTAAATACATATCTGGAGTAAATCTGACCTTTCTACATACTTATGCCATTTTATATCCCATTTTATTGCACTATAAGTTACTGTAGTTACTGCCTCCAAACCTGAACAAATAAACAACTTGCAACATAGATGAAGCATTTTAAAGCTGAAGTGTAAATATTGTGTCTCTTTTTAGTGTTGCATCCTATATGCTGCAAATTATATGTGTATAATTAATATAGAAAGTAGAATGCAATAATGTGAAACAAAAACATTGTAGGCTGTAATCAGCCTCAACAAGTTTCAAAAATCAACAAATATGTACATTTATTCTTTCATAAAACAATGGACATGGAGTAAATATTTCTAGGACAACACCCCACAATGTAAATACACAACATAGAACATAAAGAGCAATTATGTGAGCATGTATACATTTAGATATGTATTGCATATATGTATAGGCATCTAAATGAAGATATGTGCCTATATGTATACATGCATAAAGGAATATGGGCACTTATATATGTATGCTCACTCTCAACAAAGTTAGAAGGAAATCCAATACATTTATTTACATAGACTGTCAAAGGTCAGTCCTGTTAACCAAACCTCAAGTTGTCAGCGTTTAACTTGAGCGTAAACACTTTCATCAGTCAACTCTTTTTTCTTCCGACCTCTTGTAGCTTGTGTTTTAGAGAAATGCAACCCAGCATAGTTCAGATCATCTCCACCTTCAGTCTGTGCAGAAAATGAAAGCTCATTATAAAGTCAGGTTGTTATATAGTGCAGTTGGGAAATACATGGGTGGGATATAGTCTGGGATATGTTTTGTGACCCACATAGGGTCGACCTTTATCAGGGTCATTGTCAGCATTAGCTTACACACCTATAGTGTATTACAGTAATGAGTTGAGTGGGAGGATAGTTCTCTATAAATGTGCAAGCCAAAAACAAGGAAGTGATGCATGATCAATAGACAGCAGAGGGAAGGAGGGAACAGAAAGGGGAGGGAGGGAGATGAAAGGAAGGGAAGGAGTGGCTACCAAGTCAAAGTTGACTTAATCCATATGTACACATGATAAATTCACCAATCTCTCTGTCTACTCTCTCTCTTTCTCTCTCTCTCTCTCTCTCTCTCTCTCTCTCTCTATATATATATATATATATATATGTATATATCAAAATTCACACACAAATTCACTGTGTGTGTGTGTGTGTGTGTGTGAATTTATATATATATATGTGTATATATATTCCTGAAGTAATCATTGGGACCGGTGTATTTAGTTGCTTTCAGGTGTACAGTGCAAAACGTCTTGTGTTGGAGTAATATTTTATGTGGGTTGCCTCCTATAGTGTCTTTTTCAATGACTTCTAACACCATGACTCTCAGTGTATTGGGGTTGCCATGTTGCGTTCGCACATAATGTGAAGCCATAGCATAATCAACATTTTTTGTGCTTATTTTCTGCATTTTTCTGTTCAGCAATTCTGTCTTTTAGTCCTCTTTATGTTCATCCTACATAGAAACAATCACAGGGGCACTCCAGTCAATAAACAACATGTGTAGTGTTGCAATTGGCAAAGTGTCTCATTTGATATGTGTAAGATGTACTCCCATCTTAAAAATGATTGGTTTTCACAACATTATCATGATGATTACAACTCCCACATTTAAAAATTCCAGCTAGTGTAATGGGTAGCTTGGTTTGCAGTAAACTAAACGTAGAAAAACCAAATCACAAAATCACCATATAGTGAATAGAGTACCTACAGACGACGCTCAAACAAGGGCATTTAGGGAGAAGATAGATATCTTGTCAATACTTGTTTGGTCACCTTTCTGGTGAGACTGAATATGTTTCACAGGGAGGATGCAGGTCTAGACCGCTCCCTGTCACCTGTGGTGTTCCACAAAGATCGGTTCTCAGCCCCATCCTGTTTACTCTCTACATGCTCCCCCTTGGACGTGTCATGATCAGACACAGGATGTCTTTCCATTGCTATGCTGATGATACCCAGCTGTACATCAAAACTGCCCCAAGCCCTTCTGCAGCCATGTAATGCCTCAGCACCTGTCTTAAGGAGATAAAGACTGGATGATCAGAAATTTCCTCCAGTTAAAAAGCAGCAAAATTGCAGCTCTCCTTATTGGCTCTCCACACCAGATTCAGTCATCCCCCATACATCATCTCACCTGACAGCCAGGACATCCCCCTTTCCTCCTCAGTCACTAATCTGGGTGTTAGGTCTGACCCTCAGCTCACTTTTGATGACCATTTAAGACGTCTGTGCAAAACTTCTTTCTACCCTCTCAGAAATCTCTCTAAACTCTGCCCCTCTCTAACCCTGTAAGATGCAGAGAAACTTGTCCTGACCTTTATCTCCTCAAGACTGCACTACGGCATTGCACTCTTAACAGGGATCCCTGGCAGGAGCATCCAGAGGCTCCAGTACATTCAGAACAGTGCTGCCAGATGAGAGTGCGAATACACGAACATATAACACCAATTCTTTTTTCACCGCACTGGCTCCCTGTCTCCTTAAGGGTTGACTACAAAGTCCTGTTACTCACATACAAATCTATCAACAGACATGCATCTCCTTACCTACAGGAACACAACCTTGCGGTGAGCACAGAGAAACTTTCTTAATTAATCACAGAGAAACTCTCCCTCTGACAGCTTTCTAGTATCAAACTTTCTAGTATCAAATTCTGCACATAAATAATTTTGCACAGTAAAGTTCAAACATCCAACTGTAACAATAAGTAAAATACATTTTTGAGTGGAGGAGGACTTTGAGTTAAATTTATTTTAGTTATGAAAAACATATGGGTCAAATTACTTATAATCCTGTGTTTTGTTCCTCTGTCTTTGTCTAGCTCATTGAGTCTGGACTGTGACACAAGCTGGTGTTCCTATCAAAAACCCCAAAGACCAGAGGTCCAGCTTCACCCTGTGTCTACACAGTAAACGTAGCATGAGCAGCAGCAGCAGTGAGTGCTCCATCTGTGTCTACACTGGAGGCGTTCAGGTGATGCATGTAAAATGGAGGAAAATAGACTTGAAGCATAAATGAACGCTGGTGCAGACAGCTTCATAGATTACATGCGCATGAAAAACATGTCTGACACACTTGCTGTCTAGACATAGGTTAGGCTGCATTTACACCAAATCTGGCAAAGCAGGAAAAACAGCAGCAGCAACAACAGAGAAAGAGAGAGAGAGAGAGAGAGAGAGAGGGAGGGAGCAAGAGAGAGCAGCAGTGGTCGAGGGAGCTAGAGAAGAGGGGGGCGGCAGTAACAAGAACAAAGCCGTGAGTTCTAAAGCACAAATAAACACGCCCACACATGAACAACAACCAAATATACATAGGCCTATGACAACTATCAACAGTATGAGCTGGGATGTTTCAACATGGACAACTGACCATCAGTGTAGCAGGTTACTGTTAACATATAACTTTAATTATTCTGTCATAATGTGTTAAAGAAGTTTGTGATGCTATCTATCCAGATATGCTAACTATTCAGGCTGCTTACAAGATTAGTGAAGGTTATTACTTGTTTACCATTAACCCTGCAGTGTTTTTTTCAGTACAGTTAATGTCAGATTTACCAAGAACCCCCGAACTCTGACCACCTGAACTCAAACAAACACCTACAGGAATGCAGTTTCTTTTACCTGTATTTAGTTATAAGCTCTATTTTCATATTCATATGTCATGGTCACAGGTTGCCATTTGTCATTTGTGATAGGTTGCTAAGCTTCAAGAGGGCAGGTCTTATCTAATATGTGTTTGTCACATATTAGAGAGCAGACACCGGGAGATGAGAGTAGAGATATGGACGTATGAGAATAGCATGCTACTGTTTGAAGCAACTTTTGGTTTAGTTTCTGTCTGCGTCTATTTGTTAATCTAAATGAACTGAAACCAACACTGAACTCAGTGCATCAATAGCGACACAGGAAGAGGGTCACGTAGTCGAGTGAGGCCCAGATCCTGTTGTTGGCAATCAAGGCTTTTAGTATTTTGGAGTGGTAGTAACTGGTACAGCCATAAGACTTAGCAGTGATTGAAACCAAATATTTTCGGTCTTCACATTATCAGGGATTATCATCATTACCATTGAATTGCATAATACACAATGACTGTTACGCGCGTAAAACGAAGGAAATACTTCCACAGGCGGTTCAAAACCAGTTTGTCTCATATGTTCCAAGACCGTAGCTATTGTGAAGTGCCTCTACAGACAAAGTACAAATCTTTTGAGCAAACACAGCGTGAGCAGCACATTTAGCAGCAGTAGCAGCAGAAGTGAGTCAACTGTTGTGTCTACACAGGAGGCGTTCAGGTACATGGTGGAGTATAGGTCACCGCTCAGAACACAATACATAATGACTGTAGTTATGCGCCTAAAACAAAGTAAATACTTCCAACGGGCAGTTCAAAACCAGTTTGTCTCATATGCTCCGAGAATGTGGCGATTGTGGAGCGCCACGACAGACAAAGCACAAATCTTTGGAGCAAACATACCCACTATGCCTTCCAGACAGACAATAGAAACATTTTAAGAGACCAATACGATTGATCCACTTCATTTTAGAATGCACATTGTTTTATTTTTTAAATGCAGCCCTTATTTTACTTGAAATGAGAAAATTTATTTACTATCAGAGCATTAATTATTTATAACATCTGTATATAATATAATGTTAGTTCTTTCATGTTGTTGGTGTATATACTCATTCACACCTCACATCAACTGTATTCATTTTTCTATGCTTTGAATTAGCGGCTGGAAGCCATGCAATCGGCCCGTTCTGAACAGACACTGCACTAGTTCATCATTAAACAAGACATTCAGTCAGTCAGTCAAACTTTATTAAACTAGAGGCAAACTACACTGATTGTGATTTTTAAAATAAACACATCATGGCTAAAATTAAGATAGATGAGAATGTAAAAAAGATGTAAAAAAGTGTTTGGGAAAGAATAGTAAAGGTTAAACGTTGTGTTCTTAATTTAATCATTAGTTTGGTATCTGTTGTCATAATGTATATTTCTTAATTAAGAAGAAAGCACAGCTACGCAACCACCAATTCATTTTGATGCAATACTTTGGCATGGCATTGAAACAGATGTGGGTCATGGAGGAGATGAATAGACTTAAAAATACATAATATACACTCTGATAAAAACTCACACAATAAAACAAACATTCATAGATGTGGGACACCTACTCTATAGGTCTATCACCAAGAACTCATTTCCTTAAACATATACAGTATATACATGTATAAATGAAATGGCAAAAGTAAATATAATACATGTTGCAGGTTATTTAACATTCACCAACTCAAGAGCTGAAATGTGTACATCAGTATATCTCCCACACAATGTGCCATATAAACATTATATCAGCATCAAATTTGTGTTTAGACTGTTAATTCAACCTGAGAGCACTGGCATCAGTGTAGATGATATCTTCCTCCGCAGTTTTTCTATCCCTTGTCCTGGATTTGCATTTCTTGCTTGTGAAGGTTGCTGCAGAATAAACCAATGAGTCCTCGTCTCTCTGAGTATAATATAAAACATATAAGAAATATATGTGTCAAAAGTGAAATAGAAGATGTCAAAATTTATTTAGAAAGAAAAACATACTGATAAGCTTTCCAGCTACATTTTATGCTTGTATACCTTACCTGCCAACTTTGCTGAACACCACTGGCTGCAGTATTTGTGTGCAGATCAACTGCAGCTGTATTATAAAATAAAAACACAACACTCATATGAATCATTTGAATCTAATTTTGCCAAATATGTTTGATTCATCAATGTATGAGTGACTTCTCTTACCGTTACAACAGTCACAAGATTTTTTCTTGATTTTCTTGATTGAATAAATGAGAACGACTATAACAATCAGACTGAGAGCCAGAGCAGCACACAGCAGAAAGAGAACTGTATTGTCCTGCAAATCACAGATGTTGACTGCTGAAGCAGTATGAAAAGGAGCAAATAATGAAAGTTTAGAACGAATAAAAGTGTAATTAATTATTTTTTAAAATTATTATTTATGTTATTTAATAAGATGTTAAAGTACATTAAGGATACAAACTAGACATAAATAGGGTAATTCCCCCATTAGATAGTAATATTGTTTGATGCAGTTACCTTCAGTGTTGAGTTTTGTTCCATTTCTACTCAGTGTCTCCCCACATGTGGTCACAGCACAGTAGTGAGTCCCAGTATCAGAGCTGCTGACATTGTTTCTGGAGAAGTCGTAGACGCATTTCTGTAAAAACTGAGTTTCAAGACTCTTCTCACTTCGATCATTACTGTTTTCATGAGTATAAATAAAACTGGTGTTAAATTTATCCAAACTGGCACTGAACCAGTAAACACTGTGTTCTTCTCGACATGTTTTGTTTGCCGAGAGGACTGAACACTGGAGAGTCACAGAGTCTCCTGGACGCACTGGATCAGATGGAGGGACTGTAGTGATATCTGTATGTGGTCTTGGTCCTTGGAAATTGAAAAAAGGATAAAAACTTCAAAGATTAATTTATATGTTCATGTCTGGAAATTTTATGTAAATTACGATAGACGCTTTGATGTATTTACCTTCAACTTTTAGATGTGTTCCTTTCAAAAATATCAACTGCTGTTGTGATGTTGTCACACAATAGTAAACTCCAGTATCATCAAGCTTTGCTTGAGTAATGCGCAGAACAAATTTTTCAGCTTCTGCTCTGGCTGTAATGCGACGATCATCCTCAGAGCCATATTGTCCTCTGAAGACCTGAGGCACATTTTCAGAAACAAGTTTGAACCAAAATATGGTTCCAGCTGTCTTGCGGGGACATGTCATTGTCACATAACTTCCAACACCAACAGTCTTTGTCTCATAGATCCGATCGTCTGCACATCCTGAGAAGACATTAAACAAGAATCATATACACTGTCTCCTAAGTTACTGTAAGAGGATGACAATACTTTAAATATACTGTATATCTGGAGTAAATCTGACCTTTCTACATATACTTACGCCCAACTCTGTGCAT
Organism: Thunnus albacares; assembly: GCF_914725855.1. Lineage (NCBI taxonomy): Eukaryota > Metazoa > Chordata > Actinopteri > Scombriformes > Scombridae > Thunnus > Thunnus albacares. The sequence continues at coordinate 24,296,690 of NC_058115.1, forward strand.
CAGCAGTAAATAAAGTATGATCAGCATTTTCCTGTTAATCCACTTGAGACTGCAGTTAAATCATACTGTATTAGAAGAGGATTCGCCTTAATGTAATCATATCAAGTGGGAGGGAACAATTTCAAAGCAACCTGATTGGCCTCTAACTACGTTGATGTTTCACTGTACCACAGTGGAAATAATCTTGACTAGCTTTCAAAACACGTGACATAAAACCAGCATGAACCCCTCTCATCTCATATTTGATTCTCATTGTGGGTTTCTATAACTGCCACTTACAGTAAACATGACAGATCTTTTGTTTACAATATCTGTGCTGTAAATATAAGGTACAAAAACAAAAAAAAGTTTTTTTTAAATATCATGGCTCTTATTTCACTTGATCTTGATGTGAAATAATCTCCCACTGTCAATATATAGATGGACTTTTCTGCTGATAGGCTTGTGTGAAAATGCCATCCAAGCTGTTGAAGCCACACACAAATATCTCCAACTCAAATATCATTTTATCCTGTGGGGTCCTGTATCAAGTATATGTGCCCCATTTCCCTTAAAGGGGAACTCCACCAATTTTACACATCAAAGTCTGTTTTACATGTGTTGGGGATGCTTCACAGAGTTTCATAAATTACCTCAAGTAATGTCACTTGAGTCAGCATCAGTTGGGGCTGAAGACTACTAGGTTTGAAAATGAAAAAATTCTCAGGCTGTGGAGTTAGAAAGAAGTGAGTTTACCAGGCCTCTGTAGCCAGCTGCTCATCTCTGCTTGAGCCTAGCGGCTAAAGGCTACATTAACCACTACTTGCATAATGCACCCTGATCTGCACAGTCAAGTGAATCAAGTCAATTTGCATTGTGGGTAATGTAGGCATGAGGTTTTGACAAGGATGACAAATGTATGGAATAAAAAACACGATATCTCTGGTTGTGCTGCATAAATTGTCATCCTTTTTTTTAACTATCCGTCGAGAGTCTGATAATGTTATGAGTGCAATACTAAATCAATGGATTACTCTTTTAGCACAATACAGTACATTGTACTGTTTTGTACATCTAGCTCTGTCTCACTGTCATTCACTGTAGCACTACAATATTAATGGGGGGATGTGACCTGGTTTCTAAAATCCCTGAAATAGATTGTCTGAATTTATTGTCTTGATTTTGAGTCTTTTCACAAACACCCAAGATTACATCAATGATGAAGACAATGTTGACTTCAAATGTTTGATGCCATTTTTTACAGCATAGTTAAGACATGGTTAAGGTGAAGCAACTGCATGTTTTGATCTGAGAGAGGGAGGTGAATCTGGGAGAAAGCCCAATTAAATTCAGCGAATAAAGAATCAGGGCTGAAATGTGAACTCAAGACCTTGCTGCTGTGAGGCAGCATGTTTATGACAGAGAGACTAGACTAGAAGCTTTTCACTTACAGTAAAAATACCAACTTAATTAACATAAAGAAAACCTTGGCTACCCCACTGGTGAACACCCTAGTCAGAACAGGAACACACATTGCTCTCTCTTTGACCTTACAGTCACCCTGACACTGCATAAGACAAATACACAGTGAAATACAGAGAGAGTGCACAGAGGAGAAGTAACAGTTACAAAATTCAAAAGTCCTGTGATGAATACTTTTATGTGCTTTGTGTCCTGCTTTGTACTTTATACTTTACCCTTGCGCACGCATGCACAACCACATACACACACACAAACACACAAACACACACGCTTAGTTACAGTTTGTTTACTGGAACAATGTATGGGGAGTTTAGTATTATTGTGGTTCCGCTTTTAAAATAAGGTGTGAATTCAAAAGGGGCTCTTCTTCCTGTCCCACTCTCAGTCTGAAGTCTGAGCACAACTGAGCACAACTGTTTGACCTGTTCATCAAGGCAAATGCAATAACATTACATGAATTTATCATCACAACCATTTACAGGAGGAGACAGGGGTTTTTGCTTTTTAATGGTAGTTGCTGTGAGAAGATGCCACAAGGATCTGGGTGAGACCATCATTCTTTTGAATGAGACCATTGTGAAGGTGCTGACGCAAGTGGTCTGGCAAAAAAGCTGAACCTGGCTCAACCTTCCAGGGCTGTAAAATCCTTCATCATTGCATCACATTACACAAATTCTTGTTGCTTACAAAATTGAAGATACATTTAGTTATCACGCATGGGTCGCAAGTATGACGCTGTTTTGATAAGTGAAATGTGTTCAAATTAAAGAGAGAGGGAATGTTGCAAATTTCAGCTTGCATATTGCACACTTTGTGAAATGAGCTCCAGGATTGTATTTCATCATCTCTCTGTTATCTAAAGCAACACACCTGCACTAACCCCCTGCTTTTTTTAATGCAAGGCTGTTTTCGGTATGAATGCCCACTTACTGGCACATCTTCAATATCAAGCACCTCCACTTCACCTACCCTTCATAAAACCATGGAACCAAAAGGTAAAATACACGGTCATAATAACTCTCTTAGCTGAAGTCAGCGTAATCAGCAAGGCTGTCATCACCAAGTGTTGTCTCCTAACTCCCAAAAACCCTCATGACAGGAGGAAACAGCTGTTGCATATACTTTAACAGTGGCATGAATCAGCCCCTTTTCAACCAGATATTGTAGAAAACCTTTCTCACTGCACATGTCAGGAGGTCTAATCTCCTTTACTCATACCAGCATTTGAATCTCAATCACTTTGCTTGTAGCAAGCAATGGTGGATCCTGCTCTCGCTGCCTGGACTGGTCTTCACCATCTGTCTGTCAGTCTGTCCCTCTCAGGAGCCAAGTCTCGAGAGATTGGCCCAATGTGGGCAGCACACCTATCAAGCCGGCCTCCTGCGACAGAGCTCCCCAAACTTGAGGGATGGACCAGGGCTGGGCTGCCAACATCTGGGTCATCTCTACTTACCACAGCACTGAATGGCAGTCCAGGGCTATCAGGATGACTGACAGCTGCTCTTGTCTCACTCTTTCCAACAGAGGGGGAATGAGACAAAGAGGGGTAAAGATGTAAAGCAGCCTCCCGGCCAAGGTGCACATGCAAACGCATCCCCCCCCCCAGGGATGGATCCTCTTGGAGGAGAACCAGAGTGGGCAGTGGGTGTTTTTTCGACTGGAAAACAGGTCCACATCCACTCTCCTGAACCAGTTCCAAATCTGCTGCACCACCTTGGGGTGCAGCCCCCACTCGTTTGCCAGAGGGCTGCCTCTTAACGTGAAGTCGGCACCCCTGAGTGAAACAGACATGACGTCTCCTCTCCTTGGTTTGTGTGCGAGCCCGTTGCTTTACTCCTTAAGGGGGAGATAATGCTGCTGGCCACGCCATCATTAACCCGAGAAATAAGCTGTGTGTGCTGGTCCCATGAGGGATGACGACAAGATCAGCGGGAGACAGTGTTGACACTAAGTAGACATGTAGTGTCCTCTCCCCGCCCAATGTGTGTGCACAAAGCTTTATTCCTCAGTGAAGAGGTAACATTGCTAGATGCATCACCATTAGATGCATCACCGTTAGACTCATCACCATTAGCTGGAGAGATGAGCTGTGCTAGCTGGTCTAATAGATGGTGCCAGGGAGCACAGTGAGAGACAGATCTGCTTCTCTGTGTCACTGTGTCGGGTGGGATGTGTTTCTTTCTCACAACATCGTGCCTAACATAGCACTCGTGCATGGTCTTGGCGCCGAGCTTTTCCCGGCTAGCATAGCATGTAGTTGAATGAGGCAGCCCCTCATCTGCTTCCCTAACGATGGGAAGAGAGGCAGGAGTGCCAGCTGAACGAGTGCTTTCTGCACTCGTTCAGAGGCTGTGCACTCTTACACAGCCTCTGTGATCAGCTGGATGAAGCAGGCTGGGCCGCTATCATCACAGTGTCATGGAGGGCCTGAGAGGTGGTAGAGGGAAGGGTGGAGGATTTTGCTCTTTGATGGAAAATGTCATTTGTTTTATTAAAACATTTTCAACACAGCAGAACACATGAACATGAACAGTGGTGGGAGGGGCCAGTGATCTCCACTGACACATTCAGGGGGGCGCTGTTGAACATAACCCGTGCTGATATGATGCTCTCTCCCACTAACAGTCACTTCAGTGCTGCTGCTCTCCCTACATGCAGGGCTTCTGTGTGGGACTGCCGGCATTTTTCATTCTGGTATGGGCCGCTCCACGGTTACGGACAGCAGAGGGAAGGAGGGAACAGAAAGGGGAGGGAAGGGAGATGAAAGGAAGGGAAGGAGTGGCTACCAAGTCAAAGTTGACTTAATCCATATGTACACATGATAATTCACCAATCTCTCTGTCTACTCTCTCTCTTTCTCCCTCTCTCTCTCTCTCTCTCTCTCTCTCTCTATATATATATATATATATATATATATATATATACATGTATATATCAAAATTCACACACAAATTCACTGTGTGTGTGTGTGTGTGAATTTATGTATATATATATATATATATATATATATATATATATATACATTTGGTGTGAATGCAGCCTTACAAAGACAAAAACTAATGACACTTTTCAGTGGTCCTGAACAACAACCAAATACACATAGGCCTATGACAAGTATCAACAGTATGAGCTGGGATGTTTCAACACGGACAACTGACCATCAATGTAGCAGGTTACTGTTAACATATAACTTTAATTATTATGTCATAATGTGTTAAAGAAGTTTGTGATGCTATCTATCCAGATATGCTAACTATCCAGGCGCCTATCCACAAGATTAGTGAAGGTTATTACTTGTTTACCATTAACCCTGCAGTGTTTTTTGCAGTACAGTTAATATCAGATTTACCAAGAACCCCCGAACTTTGACCACCTGAACTCAAACAAACGCCTACAGGAATGCAGTTTCTTTTACCTGTATTTAGTTATAAGCTTTATTTTCATATTCATATGTCATGGTCACAGGTTGCCATTTGTCATTTGTGATAGCTTGCTAAGCTTCAAAAGGGCACGTCTTATCTAATATGTGTCTGTCACATATTAGAGAGCAGACACCAGGAGATGAGAGTAGAGATATGGACGTATGAGAATGGCATGCCACTGTTTGAAGCAACTTTTGGTTTAGTTTCTGTCTGTGTCTATTTGTTAATCTAAATGAACTGAAACCAACACTGAACTCAGTGCATCAATAGCGACACAGGAAGAGGGTCACGTAGCCGAGTGAGGCCCAGATCCTGTTGTTGGCAATCAAGGCTTTTAGTATTTTGGAGTGGTAGTAACCGGTACAACCATAAGACTTAGCAATGATTGAAACCAAATATTTGCGGTCTTCACATTATCAGGGATTATCATCATTACCATTGAATTGCTTAATACACAATGACTGTTACGTGCGTAAAATGAAGGAAATACTTCCACAGGCAGTTCAAAACCAGTTTGTCTCATATGTTCCGAGACCGTGGCTATTGTGAAGTGCCTCTACAGACAAAGTACAAATCTTTTGAGCAAACACAGCGTGAGCAGCACATTTAGCAGCAGTAGCAGCAGAAGTGAGTCAACTGTTGTGTCTACACAGGAGGCGTTCAGGTACATGGTGGAGTGTAGGTCACGCGCGTTTTGGAAGCGCTCAGAACACAATACATAATGACTGTTGTTGTGGATTTTCGGAGCTGATGCACTGGCAGTTGTCAGTTTGAAGAAGAGAAGACCAAACCAAACTTCGTATGATGATTCTGGGAAAACTTTAATGAAGAACCTTGCAAGGGAGAGCGACTCAAGGGACACCTCCTGTTCGTACGGTGTCCCCAAACTCGTCTGACCCTCACAGTCCAAAACCAGCCTTTAAGCCAATCATAGAAACTAGTTCGTCAGTTCCGAATCATAAACCTATGACCTAAATCTGTATCTTTGGTTTGTCTTCTTGCGTCTGATGATGACCTGCATTCTGGCCTTGGTTCGCCTGTGAGGCTCCTGGTTTATTAAACAACATGTGTTATCTTCTGTTTGAGAGAACAGAAGAGTACAGCTTGACATTCTGTTGTCCTGGTCAGTTATGGAATATCCATAACAACTGTAGTTATGCGCCTAAAACAAAGTAAATACTTCCAACGGGCAGTTCAAAACCAGTTTGTCTCATATGATCCGAGAATGTGGTGATAGTGGAGCACCACGACAGACAAAGCACAAATCTTTGGAGCAAAGATATAGAGATAGATGAGAATGTAAAAAAGATGTAAAAAAATGTTGAATATCAGGAAAGAAAAGTGCAGTAAAGATTAAACGTTGTGTTCTTAATTTAATCATTAGTTTGGTATCTGTTGTCATAATGTATATTTCTTAATTAAGAAGAAAGCACAGCTACACAACCACCAATTCATTTTAATGCAATACTTTGGCATGGCATTGAAACAGATGTGGGTCATGGAGGAAATTAATAGACTTAAAAATACATGATATACACTCTGATAAAAACTCACACAATAAAACAAGCATTCATAGATGTGGGACACCTACTCTATAGGTCTATCACCAAGAACTCATTTCCTTAAACATATACAGTATATACATGTATAAATAAAATGGCAAAAGTAAATATAATACATGTTGCAGATTATCAACAAAAAAAAAAATTCACCAACTCAAGAGCTGAAATGTGTACATCAGTATATCTCCCATACAATGTGCCATACAAACATTATATCAGCATCATATTTGTGTTTAGACTGTTAATTCAACCTGAGAGCACTGGCATCAGTGTAGATGATATCTTCCTCTGCAGTTTGCATTTCTTTCTTGTGAATGTTGCTGTAGAATAAACCAATGAGTCCTCGTCTCTCTGAGTATAATATAAAACATATAAAAAACATATGTGTCAAAAGTGAAATAGAAGATGTCAAAATTTATTTAGAGAGAAAAACATACTGATAAGCTTTCCAGCTACATTTTATGCTTGTATACCTTACCTGCCAAGTTTGCTGAACACTGCTAGCGGCAACATTTGTGTGCAGATCAACTGCAGCTGTATTATAAAATAAAAACACAACACTCATATGAATCATGTGAATCTAATTTTGCCAAATATGTTTGATTAATCAATGTATGAGTGACTTCTCTTACCGTTACAATAGTCGCAAGACTTTTTCTTGATTTTCTTGATTGAATAAATGAGAACGACTATAACAATCAGACTGAGAGCCAGAGCAGCACACAGCAGAAAGAGAACTGTATTGTCCTTCTGCAAATCACAGATGTTGACTGCTGAAACAGTATGAAAAGGTGCAAATAATGAAAGTTTAGAATGAATAAAAGTGTAATTATTTTTTTTTTTTTTAATTATTATTTATGTTACTTAATAAGATGTTAAAGTACATTAAGGATACAAACTAGACATAAATAGGGTAATTCCCCCATTAGATAGAAATATTGTTTGATGCAGTTACCTTCAGTGTTGAGTTTTGTTCCATTTCTACTCAGTGTCTCCCCACATGTGGTCACAGCACAGTAGTGAGTCCCAGTATCAGAGCTGCTGACATTGTTCCTGGAGAAGTCGTAGACGCATTTCTGTAAAAACTGAGTGTCAAGACTCTTCTCACTTCGATCATCACTGTTTTCATGAGTATAAATAAAACTGGCGTTAAATTTATCCAAACTGGCACTGAACCAGTAAACACTGTGTTCTTCTAGACATGTTTTGTTTGCCGAGAGGACTGAACACTGGAGAGTCACAGAGTCTCCTGGACGCACTGGATCAGATGGAGGGACTGTAGTGATATCTGTATGTGGTCTTCGTCCTTGGAAATTGAAAAAAGGATAAAAACTTCAAAGATTAATTTATATGTTCAAGTCTGGAAATTTTATGTAAATTACGATAGACGCTTTGATGTATTTACCTTCAACTTTTAGATGTGTTCCTCTCAAAAATATCAACTCTTGTTGTGATAGTTTCACACAATAGTAAACTCCAGTATCACTAAGCTTTGCTTTTTTAATACGCAGAGCAAATTTTCCAGGTTCTTCTATGGCTCTAATGCGAAGATCATCCTCAGAGCCATATACTCTTCCGAAGACCTGAGGCACATTTTCAGAAACAAGTTTGATCCAAAACAAGGTTTCAGCTAACTTGCGGGGACATGTCATTTTTAAATAATTTCCAACACGAAAAGTCTTTGTCTCATAGATCCAATCGTCTGCACATCCTGAGAAGACATTAAACAAGAATCATATACACTGTCTCCTATTGTAAGAGGATGACAATACTTTAAATATACTGTATATCTGGAGTAAATCTGACCTTTCTACATATACTTACGCCCAACTCTGTGCATCAGCAGTAAATAAAGTATGATCAGCATTTTCCTGTTAATCCACTTGAGACTGCAGTTAAATCATACTGTATTAGAAGAGGATTCGCCTTAATGTAATCATATCAAGTGGGAGGGAACAATTTCAGAGCAACCTGATTGGCCTCTCACTACGTTGATGTTTCACTGTACCACAGTGGAAATAATCTTGACTAGCTTTCCAAACACGTGACACAAAACCAGCATGAACCCCTCTCATCTCATATTTGATTCTCATTGTGGGTTTCTATAACTGCCACTTACAGTAAACATGACTGATCTTTTGTTTACAATATCTTTGCTGTAAATATAAGGTACAAAAACAAAAAAAAGTTTTTTTTAAATATCATGGCTCTTATTTCACTTGATCTTGATGTGAAATAATCTCCCACTGTCAATATATAGATGGACTTTTCTGCTGATAGGCTTGTGTGAAAATGCCATCCAAGCTGTTGAAGCCACACACAAATATCTCCAACTTAAATATCATTTTATCCTGTGGGGTCATGTATCAAGTATATGTGCCCCATTTCCCTTAAAGGGGAACTCCACCAATTTTACACATCAAAGTCTGTTTACATGTGTTGGGGAGTAATACTTCATGTGTGAAAAAAGTTTGTATAAAAAGCGTTTTGTGGCTGCAGGGGATGCTTCACAGAGTTTCATAAATTACCTCAAGTAATGTTACTTGAGTCAGCATCAGTTGGGGCTCAAGACTACTAGGTTTGAAAATGAAAAAATTCTCAGGCTGTGGAGTTAGAAAGAAGTGAGTTTACCAGGCCTCTGTAGCCAGCTGCTCATCTCTGCTTGAGCCTAGCGGCTAAAGGCTACATTAACCACTACTTGCATAATGCACCCTGATCTGCACAGTCAAGTGAATCAAGTCAATTTGCATTGTGGGTAATGTAGGCATGAGGTTTTGACAAGGACGACAAATGTATGGAATAAAAAATACGATATCTGTGGTTGTACTGCATCAATTGTCATCCTTTCTTTTAACTATCCGTCGAGAGTCTGATAATGTTATGAGTGCAATACTAAATCAGTGGATTACTCTTTTAGCACAATACAGTACATTGTACTGTTTTGTACAACTTGCTCTGTCTCACTGTCATTCACTGTAGCACTACCATATTTATGGGGGGATGTGACCTGGTTTCTAAAATCCCTGAAATAGATTGTCTGAATTTATTGTCTTGATTTTGAGTCTTTTCACAAACACCCAAGATTACATCAATGATGAAGACAGTGTTGACTTCAAATGTTCGATGCCATTTTTTACAGCATAGTTAAGACATGGTTAAGGTGAAGCAATTGCATGTTTTGATCTGAGAGAGGGAGGTGAACCTGGGAGAAAGCCCAATTAAATTCAGCGAATAAAGAATCAGGGCCGAAATGTGAACTCAAGACCTTGCTGCTGTGAGGCAGCATGTTTATGACAGAGAGACTAGACTAGAAGCTTTTCACTTACAGTAAAAATACCAACTTAATTAACATAAAGAAAACCTTGGCTACCCCACTGGTGAACACCCTAGTCAGAACAGGAACACACATTGCTCTCTCTTTGACCTTACAGTCACCCTGACGCTGCATAAGACAAATACACAGTGAAATACAGAGAGAGTGCACAGAGGAGAAGTAACAGTCACAAAATTCAAAAGTCCTGTGATGAATACTTTTATGTGCTTTGTGTCCTGCTTTGTACTTTATACTTTACCCTTGCGCACGCATGCACAACCACATACACACACACAAACACACACAAACACACACACTTAGTTACAGTTTGTTTACTGGAACAATGTATGGAAAGTTTAGTATTATTGTGGTTCCGCTTTTAAAATAAGTTGTGAATTCAAAAGGGGCTCTTCTTCCTGTCCCACTCTCAGTCTGAAGTCTGAGCACAACTGAGCACAACTGTTTGACCTGTTCATCAAGGCAAATGCATTAACATTACATGGTTGTATCATCACAACCATTTACAGGAGTAGACAGGGGTTTTTGCTTTTTAGTGGTAGTTGGTGTGAGAAGATGCCACAAGGATCTGGTTGAGACCATCATTCTGTTGAATGTGACCATTGTGAAGGTGCTGATGCAAGTGGTCTGGTAAAAAAGCTGAACCTGGCTCAACCTTCCAGGGCTGTAAAATCCTTCATCATTGCATCACATTACACAAATTCTTGTTGCTTACAAAATTGAAGATACATTTAGTTATCACGCATGGGTCGCAAGTATGATGGTGTTTTGATAAGTGAAATGTGTCCAAATTAAAGAAAGAGGGAATGTTGCAAATTTCAGCTTGCATATTGCACACTTTGTGAAATGAGCTCCAGGATTGTATTTCATCATCTCACTGTTATCTAAAGCAACACACCTGCACTAACCCCCTGCTTTTTTTAATGCAAGGCTGTTTTCGGTATGAATGCCCACTTACTGGCACATCTTCAATATCAAGCACCTCCACTTCACCTACCCTTCATAAAACCATGGAACCAAAAGGTAAAATACACAGTCATAATAACTCTCTTAGCTGAAGTCAGCGTAATCAGCAAGGCTGTCATCACCAAGTGTTGTCTCCTAACTCCCAAAAACCCTCATGACAGGAGGAAACAGCTGTTGCATATACTTTAACAGTGGCATGAATCAGCCCCTTTTCAACCAGATATTGTAGAAAACCTTTGTCACTGCACATGTCAGGAGGTCTAATCTCCTTTACTCATACCAGCATTTGAATCTCAATCACTTTGCTTGTAGCAAGCAATGGTGGATCCTGCTCTCGCTGCCTGGACTGGTCTTCACCATCTGTCTGTCAGTCTGTCCCTCTCAGGAGCCAAGTCTCGAGAGATTGGCCAATGTAGGCAACGCACCTATCAAGCCGGCCTCCTGCGACAGAGCCCCCCAAAATTGAGGGATGGACCAGGGCTGGGCTGCCAACATCTGGGTCATCTCTGCTTACCACAGCACTGAATGGCAGTCCAGGGCTATCAGGATGACTGACAGCTGCTCTTGTCTCACTCTGTCCAACAGAGGGGGAATGAGACAAAGAGGAGTAAAGATGTAAAGCAGCCTCCCGGCCAAGGTGCACATGCAAACGCATCCCCCCCCCCAGGGATGGATCCTCTTGGAAGAGAACCAGAGTGGGCAGTGGGTCTTGTTTCGACTGGAAAACAGGTCCACATCCACTCTCCTGAACCAGTTCCAAATCTGCCCCCACTCGTTTGCCAGAGGGCTGCCTCTTAACGTGAAGTCGGCACCCCTGAGTGAAACAGACATGATGTCTCCTCTCCTTGGTTTGTGTGTGAGCCTGTTGCTTTACTCCTTAAGGGGGAGATAATGCTGCTGGCCACGCCATCATTAACCCGAGAAATAAGCTGTGTGTGCTGGTCCCATGAGGGATGACGACAAGATCAGCGGGAGACAGTGTTGACACTAAGTAGACATGTAGTGTCCTCTCCCCGCCCAATGTGTGTGCACAAAGCTTTATTCCTCAGTGAAGATGTAACATCGCTAGATGCATCACCATTAGATGCATCACCGTTAGACTCATCACCATTAGCTGGAGAGATGAGCTGTGCTAGCTGGTCTAATCGGTGGTGCCAGGGAGCGCAGTGAGAGACAGATCTGCTTCTCTGTGTCACTGTGTCGGGTGGGATGTGTTTCTTTCTCACAACATCGTGCCTAACATAGCACTCGTGCATGGTCTTGGCGCTGAGCTTTTCCCGGCTAGCATAGCATGTAGTTGAATGAGGCAGCCCCTCATCTGCTTCCCTAACGATGGGAAGAGAGGCAGGAGTGCCAGCTGAACGAGTGCTTTCTGCACTCGTTCAGAGGCTGTGCACTCTTACACAGCCTCTGTGATGAGCTGAATGAAGCAGGCTGGGCCGCTATCATCACAGTGTCATGGAGGGCCTGAGAGGTGGTAGAGGGAAGGGTGGAGGATTTTGCTCTTTGATGGAAGATGTCATTTGTTTTATTAAAACATTCTCAACACAGCAGAACACATGAACATGAACAGTGGTGGGAGGGGCCAGCGAACTCCACTGAAACATTCAGGGGGGCGCTGTTGAACATAACCTGTGCTGATATGATGCTGTCTCCCACTGACAGTCACTTCAGTGCTGCTGCTCTCCCTACATGCAGGGCTTCTGCGTGGGACTGCCGGCATTTTTCATTCTGGCATGGACCGCTCCATGGTTACGGGAGGGCCAGTGCTGCGGTGTCTCTGCTGAGGTGGTCTGGGAGGTGGCTGATGGTGTTGACGGTGCTCTCCTCCTTGCCATGATGTTGCGACGATACACCTCGTCACCTCTTTGGCTAGAAGAAGGCCTCTTCCAGCCTCTTGAAGCACTGATACAGTCATGTGACTGCATCACACGATTGTCTTGCTGAAGTATACTTCAGTGTATACTTCATCTATGATTGCATCATTGAAAACACACATAAAATACACATTTTCAGACATGAGCCCATTAACAAGCAACTAAAACAGTCAATTTGTTCAACTAAACTTAGCCTGCTATTAAAGCTTGCCGCATTCTAGATCATCTGTAGAGGTTTGAGTGTACATGCAGGGAGGCCTGCCAGTAAGGAGTTGCAGTAGTCGATACGTGATATTACAAGAGTTGTGCTGCAAGCTCAGACAGGTAGGGTCTGATCTTCCTGATGTTGTACAGGGCAAATCGACACGATTGTGTGACTGAAGCCACGTGAACCTTAAAGGTTAGTTGGTCATCAATCATGACACCCAAGTTCCGGGCAGACTTTGTGGACAAATGCAGACAAACACACACACAACACAAACACGACATCATCTGACCTTTCCTTGTCTCAGAGCCGCGTTGTAAAGTCCATGTCATTGTAGCCAACTTGTGATAAAACAGAAGCCTTGTCTCTGGAGTTATAACATTATATATTGTAAATAAAACCTGGCACTGAACTGCTGCTGCTATTCCTGATTTGAGTTGTGGATCTGCGGTAAAACCCAGAGTGGACTTTTGAGTTGCCGTTCTTTTGTATTTGTGAAATTAAATGGGATTGAACTGAACTGATTTGGGGCTGTGGTGAAAACGAAGCGGATTGATATCTGAGATTTTGGGACGCATTACACTTTTGCGTTAAAAGTAACACAAAAGATATGTTCCCTTGTAACTAATTACTTTTCATATGCAGTAATTGGTAAAGTAATTCAATTACTTTTTGAGAGAAGTAAGTGTAACTAATTACTATTTTTCAGTAACTTGCCCAACACGGTTTACGACATGGTAAAAGTTAGGCAACTGCATGTTTTGATCTAAGGGAGGGCAGAGAACCTGGGAGAAATCACAATTAAATTCTGCAAATATAGAATCAGGGCCGAAATGTGAACTCAAGACCTTGCTGCTGTGAGGCAGCATGTTTATGACAAAACTACGACAAAAAATAAGCGTTTCACTTGCAGTAAAAATACCAACTTAATTAACATAGCACCCTACTTAGAACAGAAACAGGAACACACATTGCTCTCCAGCACAACAACACAAAGAGCTCTGGCATCAAAAAATGACCTTACAGTCAAATTAAGGATTCCCGGACACTGCATAAGACAAATACACAGTGAAATATACAGAGAGTGCACAGAGGAGAAGTAACAGTTACAAAATTCAAAAGCCCTGTGATGAATACTTTGTACTTGTACTATGTGCTTTGTGTCCTGCTATGTACTTTATACTTTCTCTTCGCGCACGGACACACACGCACACACACACACACACACACACACACACACACACACACACACACACACACACACACACACACACTCATACACTTAGTAACAATCTGTTTACTGAAAGAAATGATGTATGGAAAGTTTAGCATTGTTGTGGTTGGGCTTTAAAAATAAGGTGTGAATTCAAAAGGGGCCCTTCTTCCTGTGTCACTCTCAGTCTGAAGTCTCAGGAAGCTGGGCTTGAGCACAACTGTTTTACATGTTCACCAAAGCAAGTGCAGTAACAATACACAATTGTATCATCACAACCATTTACAGAAGTAGACAGAGGTATTTGCTTTTTATTGATAGTTGCTAAGAGAAGGCGGATCTGAGTGAGACCAGTGATCATTATTCTTTTGAATGGGACCATTGTGAGGGTGCTGATGCAAGTGCTCTGGCAAAAAAGACGAATCTAGCTCAACTTTCCTGAGCAGTTAATCCTTCATCATATCATGTTACACAAATGATTGCTCCCTGAGAAGACATTAAACAAGAAACATATACACCTTCTAATGCTATCTCTCTCTTTCCCTCTCTCTCTCTGTCTCGCCCTCTGTTGTAAAAGGATGACAATACTTTAAATACATATCTGGAGTAAATCTGACCTTTCTACATACTTATGCCATTTTATATCCCATTTTATTGCACTATAAGTTACTGTAGTTACTGCCTCCAAACCTGAACAAATAAACAACTTGCAACATAGATGAAGCATTTTAAAGCTGAAGTGTAAATATTGTGTCTCTTTTTAGTGTTGCATCCTATATGCTGCAAATTATATGTGTATAATTAATATAGAAAGTAGAATGCAATAATGTGAAACAAAAACATTGTAGGCTGTAATCAGCCTCAACAAGTTTCAAAAATCAACAAATATGTACATTTATTCTTTCATAAAACAATGGACATGGAGTAAATATTTCTAGGACAACACCCCACAATGTAAATACACAACATAGAACATAAAGAGCAATTATGTGAGCATGTATACATTTAGATATGTATTGCATATATGTATAGGCATCTAAATGAAGATATGTGCCTATATGTATACATGCATAAAGGAATATGGGCACTTATATATGTATGCTCACTCTCAACAAAGTTAGAAGGAAATCCAATACATTTATTTACATAGACTGTCAAAGGTCAGTCCTGTTAACCAAACCTCAAGTTGTCAGCGTTTAACTTGAGCGTAAACACTTTCATCAGTCAACTCTTTTTTCTTCCGACCTCTTGTAGCTTTTGTTTTAGAGAAATGCAACCCAGCATAGTTCAGATCATCTCCACCTTCAGTCTGTGCAGAAAATGAAAGCTCATTATAAAGTCAGGTTGTTATATAGTGCAGTTGGGAAATACATGGGTGGGATATAGTCTGGGATATGTTTTGTGACCCACATAGGGTCGACCTTTATCAGGGTCATTGTCAGCATTAGCTTACACACCTATAGTGTATTACAGTAATGAGTTGAGTGGGAGGATAGTTCTCTATAAATGTGCAAGCCAAAAACAAGGAAGTGATGCATGATCAATAGACAGCAGAGGGAAGGAGGGAACAGAAAGGGGAGGGAGGGAGATGAAAGGAAGGGAAGGAGTGGCTACCAAGTCAAAGTTGACTTAATCCATATGTACACATGATAAATTCACCAATCTCTCTGTCTACTCTCTCTCTTTCTCTCTCTCTCTCTCTCTCTCTCTCTCTCTCTATATATATATATATATATATATGTATATATCAAAATTCACACACAAATTCACTGTGTGTGTGTGTGTGTGTGAATTTATATATATATATGTGTATATATATTCCTGAAGTAAGCATTGGGACCGGTGTATTTAGTTGCTTTCAGGTGTACAGTGCAAAACGTCTTGTGTTGGAGTAATATTTTATGTGGGTTGCCTCCTATAGTGTCTTTTTCAATGACTTCTAACACCATGACTCTCAGTGTATTGGGGTTGCCATGTCGCGTTCGCACATAATGTGAAGCCATAGCATAATCAACATTTTTTGTGCTTATTTTCTGCATTTTTCTGTTCAGCAATTCTGTCTTTTAGTCCTCTTTATGTTCATCCTACATAGAAACAATCACAGGGGCACTCCAGTCAATAAACAACATGTGTAGTGTTGCAATTGGCAAAGTGTCTCATTTGATATGTGTAAGATGTACTCCCATCTTAAAAATGATTGGTTTTCACAACATTATCATGATGATTACAACTCCCACATTTAAAAATTCCAGCTAGTGTAATGGGTAGCTTGCTTAACAGTAAACCAATCGTAGAAAAACCAAATCACAAAATCACCATATAATGAATAGAGTACCTACAGATGACGCTCAAACAAGGGCATTTAGGGAGAAGATAGATATCTTGTCAATACTTGTTTGGTCACCTTTCTGGTAGGACTGAGTATGTTTCACTGGGAGGATGCAGGTTTGGACCGCTCCCTGTCACCTGTGGTGTTCCGCAAAGATCGGTTCTTGGCCCCATCCTGTTTACTCTCTACATGCTCCCCCTTGGACGTCTCATGATCAGACATGGGATGTCTTTCCATTGCTATGCTGATGATACCCAGCTGTACATCAAAACTGCCCCAAGCCCTTCTGCAGCCATGTAATGCCTCAGCGCCTGTCTTAAGGAGATAAAGACTGGATGAGCAGAAATTTCCTCCAGTTAAAAAGCAGCAAAACTTCAGCTCTCCTTATTGGCTCTCCACACCAGATTCAGTCATCCCCCATACATCATCTCACCTGACAGCCAGGACATCCCCCTTTCCTCCTCAGTCACTAATCTGGGTGTTAGGTCTGACCCTCAGCTCACTTTTGATGACCATTTAAGACGTCTGTGCAAAACTTCTTTCTACCCTCTCAGAAATCTCTCTAAACTCTGCCCCTCTCTAACCCTGTAAGATGCAGAAAAACTTGTTCTGAACTTTATCTCCTCAAGACTGCACTACGGCATTGCACTCTTAACAGGGATCCCTGGCAGGAGCATCCAGAGGCTCCAGTACATTCAGAACAGTGCTGCCAGATGAGAGTGCGAATACACGAACATATAACACCAGTTCTTTTTTCACCGCACTGGCTCCCTGTCTCCTTAAGGGTTGACTACAAAGTCCTGTTACTCACATACAAATCTATCAACAGACATGCATCTCCTTACCTACAGGAACATAACCTTGCGGTGAGCACAGAGAAACTTTCTTAATTAATCACAGAGAAACTCTCCCTCTGACGGCTTTCTAGTATCAAACTTTCTAGTATCAAATTCTGCACATAAATAATTTTGCACAGTAAAGTTCAAACATCCAACTGTAACAATAAGTAAAATACATTTTTGAGTGGAGGAGGACTTTGAGTGAGTTTATTTTAGTTATGAAAAACATATGGGTCAAATTACTTATAATTCTGTGTTTTGTTCCTCTGTCTTTGTCTAGCTCATTGAGTCTGGACTGTGACACAAGCCCACTAAGGTGTTCCTATCAAAAACCCCAAAGACCAGAGGTCCAGCTTCACCCTGTGTCTACACAGTAAACGTAGCATGAGCAGCAGAAGCAGCGAGTGCTCCATCTGTGTCTACACTGGAGGCGTTCAGGTGATGTGTGTAAAATGGAGGAAAATAGACTTGAAGCATAAATGAACGCTGGTGCAGACAGCTGCATAGATTACATGCGCATGAAAAACATGTCTGACACACTTGCTGTCTAGACACGGGGTTAGGCCGCATTCACACCAAATCTGGCAAAGCAGGAAAAACAGCAGCAGCAACAACAGAGAAAGAGAGAGAGAGAGAGAGAGAGAGTGAGGGAGGGAGGGAGCAAGAGAGAGCAGCAGTGGTCGAGGGAGCTAGAGAAGAGGGGGGCGGCAGTAACAAGAACAAAGCCGTGAGTTCTAAAGCACAAATAAACACGCCCACACCTGAACAACAACCAAATCTACATAGGCCTATGACAAGTATCAACAGTATGAGCTGGGATGTTTCAACATGTACAACTGACCATCAATGTAGCAGGTTACTGTTAACATATAACTTTAATTATTCTGTCATAATGTGTTAAAGAAGTTTGTGATGCTATCTATCCAGATATGCTAACTATCCAGGCTGCTTACAAGATTAGTGAAGGTTATTACTTGTTTACCATTAACCCTGCAGTGTTTTTTTCAGTACAGTTAATATCAGATTTACCAAGAACCCCCGAACTTTGACCACCTGAACTCAAACAAACGCCTACAGGAATGCAGTTTCTTTTACCTGTATTTAGTTATAAGCTCTATTTTCATATTCATATGTCATGGTCACAGGTTGCCATTTGTCATTTGTGATAGGTTGCTAAGCTTCAAGAGGGCAGGTCTTATCTAATATGTGTCTGTCACATATTAGAGAGCAGACACCAGGAGATGAGAGTAGAGATATGGACGTATGAGAATAGCATGCTACTGTTTGAAGCAACTTTTGGTTTAGTTTCTGTCTGCGTCTATTTGTTAATCTAAATGAACTGAAACCAACTCTGAACTCAGTGCATCAATAGCGACACAGGAAGAGGGTCACGTAGTCGAGTGAGGCCCAGATCCTGTTGTTGGCAATCAAGGCTTTTAGTATTTTGGAGTGGTAGTAACCGGTACAGCCATAAGACTTAGCAGTGATTGAAACCAAATATTTTCGGTCTTCACATTATCAGGGATTATCATCATTACCATTGAATTGCATAATACACAATGACTGTTACGCGCATAAAATGAAGGAAATACTTCCACAGGCAGTTCAAAACCAGTTTGTCTCATATGTTCCAAGACCGTGGCTATTGTGAAGTGCCTCTACAGACAAAGTACAAATCTTTTGAGCAAACACAGCGTGAGCAGCACATTTAGCAGCAGTAGTAGCAGCAGTGAATCAACTGTTGTGTCTACACAGGAGGCGTTCAGGTACATGGTGGAGTGTAGGTCACGCGCGTTTTGGAAGCGCTCAGAACACAATACATAATGACTGTAGTTATGCGCCTAAAACAAAGTAAATACTTCCAACGGGCAGTTCAAAACCAGTTTGTCTCATATGCTCCGAGAATGTGGCCATTGTGGAGCGCCCCGACAGACAAAGCACAAATCTTTGGAGCAAACATAACCACTATGCCTTCCAGACAGAAAATAGAAACATTTTAAGAGACCAATACGATTGATCCACTTCATTTTAGGATGCACATTGTTTTATTTTTTAAATGCAGCCCTTATTTTACTTGAAATGAGAAAAGAATATTTATTTACTATCAGAGTATTAATTATTTATAACATCTGTATATAATATAATGTTAGTTCTTTCATGTTGTTGGTGTATATACTCATTCACACCTCACATCAACTGTGTTCATTTTTCTATGCTTTGAATTAGCGGCTGGAAGCCAAGCAATCGGCCCGTTCTGAACAGACACTGCACTAGTTCATCATTAAACAAGACATTCAGTCAGTCAGTCAAACTTTATTAAACTAGAGGCAAACTACACTGATTGTGATTTTTAAAATAAACACATCATGGCTAAAATTAAGATAGATGAGAATGTAAAAAAGATTTAAAAAAGTGTTTGGGAAAGAATAGTGCAGTAAAGGTTAAACGTTGTGTTCTTAATTTAATCATTAGTTTGGTATCTGTTGTCATAATGTATATTTCTTAATTAAGAAAAAAGCACATCTACACAACCACCAATTCATTTTAATGCAATACTTTGGCATGGCATTGAAACAGATGTGGGTCATGCAGGAAATTAATAGACTTAAAAATACAAAATATACACTCTGATAAAAACTCACACAATAAAACAAACATTCATAGATGTGGGACTTCTACTCTATAGGTCTATCACCAAGAACTCATTTCCTTAAACATATACAGTATATACATATATAAATGAAATGGCAAAAGTAAATATAATACATGTTGCAGGTTATTCAAAAAAAAAAAAAAAATTCACCAACTCAACAGCTGAAATGTGTACATCAGTATATCTCCCACACAATGTGCCATACAAACATTATATCAGCATCAAATTTGTGTTTAGACTGTTAATTCAACCTGAGAGCACTGGCATCAGTGTAGATGATATCTTCCTCTGCAGTTTTTCTATCCCTTGTCCTGGATTTGCGAGATTTGCTTATGAAGGTTGGTGCAGAATAAACCAATGAGTCCTCGTCTCTCTGAATATAATATAAAACATATAAGAAATATATGTGTGAAAAGTGAAATAGAAGATGTCAAAATTTATTTAGAGAGAAAAACATACTGATAAGCTTTCCAGCTACATTTTATGCTTGTATACCTTACCTGCCAACTTTGCTGAACACCACTGGCTGCAGTATTTGTGTGCAGATCAACTGCAGCTGTATTATAAAATAAAAACACAACACTCATATGAATCATTTGAATCTAATTTTGTCAAATATGTTTGATTAATCAGTGTATGAGTGACTTCTCTTACTGTTACAACAGTCACAAGATTTTTTCTTGATTTTCTTGATTGAATAAATGAGAACGACTATAACAATCAGACTGAGAGCCAGAGCAGCACACAGCAGAAAGAGAACTGTTTTGTCCTTCTGCAAATCACAGATGTTGACTGCTGAAACAGTATGAAAAGGTGCAAATAATGAAAGTTTAGAACGAATAAAAGTGTAATTAATTATTTTTTAAAATTATTATTCATGTTATTTAATAAGATGTTAAAGTACATTAAGGATACAAACTAGACATAAATAGGGTAATTACCACATTAGATAGAAATATTGTTTGATGCAGTTACCTTCAGTGTTGAGTTTTGTTCCATTTCTACTCAGTGTCTCCCCACATGTGGTCACAGCACAGTAGTGAGTCCCAGTATCAGAGCTGCTGACATTGTTCCCTGAGAAGTCGTAGACGCATTTCTGTAAAGACTCAATGTCAAGACTCTTCTCACTTTGATCATCACTGTTTTCATGAGTATAAATAAAACTGGCGTTAAATTTATCCAAACTGGCACTGAACCAGTAAACATTGTGTTCTTCTAGACATGTTTTGTTTGCCGAGAGGACTGAACATTGGAGAGTCACAGAGTCTCCTGGACGCACTGGATCAGATGGAGGGACTGTAGTGATATCTGTATATGGTCCTGATCCTTGGAAATTGAAAAAAGGATAAAAACTTCAAAGATTAATTTATATGTTCAAGTCTGGAAATTTTATGTAAATTACGATAGACGCTTTGATGTATTTACCTTCAACTTTTAGATGTGTTCCTTTCAAGAATATCAACTTTTGTTGTGATAGTTTCACACAAAGCAGGTAAACTCCAGTATCACTAAGCTCTGCTTTTGTAATACGCAGAGCAAATATTCCAGATTCTTCTATGGCTGTAATGCGACGATCATCCTTAAAGCCATTTGTTCTTCCGATGACCTGAGGCACATTTTCAGAAACAAGTTTGATCCAAAGCAAGGTTCCAGCTATCTTGCGGGGACATATCATTGTCACATCATTTCCAACACGAACAGTCTTTGTCTCATATATCCAATCGTCTGCACATCCTGAGAAGACATTAAACAAGAATCATATACACTGTCTCCTAAGTTACTGTAAGAGGATGACAATACTTTAAATATACTGTATATCTGGAGTAAATCTGACCTTTCTACATATACTTACGCCCAACTCTGTGCATCAGCAGTAAATAAAGTATGATCAGCATTTTCCTGTTAATCCACTTGAGACTGCAGTTAAATCATACTATATTAGAAGAGGATTCGCCTTAATGTAATCATATCAAGTGGGAGGGAACAATTTCAGAGCAACCTGATTGGCCTCTCACTACGTTGGTGTTTCACTGTACCACAGTGGAAATAATCTTGACTACCTTTCCAAACATGTGACACAAAACCAGCATGAACCCCTCTCATCTCATATTTGATTCTCATTGTGGGTTTCTATAACTGCCACTTACAGTAAACATGACAGATCTTTTGTTTACAATATCTCTGCTGTAAATATAAGGTACAAAAACAAAAAAAAGTTTTTTTCAAATATCATGGCTCTTATTTCACTTGATCTTGATGTGAAATAATCTCCCACTGTCAATATATAGATTTACTTTTCTGCTGATAGGCTTGTGTGAAAATGCCATCCAAGTTGTTGAAGCCACACACAAATATCTCCAACTTAAATATGATTTTATCCTGTGGGGTCCTGTATCAAGTATATGTGCCCCATTTCCCTTAAAGGGGAATTCCACCAATTATACACATCAAAGTCTGTTTTACATGTGTTGGGGATGCTTCCCAGAGTTTCATAAATTACCTCAAGTAATGTCACTTGAGTCAGCATCAGTTGGGACTGAAGACTACTAGGTTTGAAAATGATAAAATTCTCAGGCTGTGGAGTTAGAAAGAAGTGAGTTTACCAGGCCTCTGTAGCCAGCTGCTCATCTCTGCTTGAGCCTAGTGGCTAAAGGCTACATTAAGCACTACTTGCATAATGCACCCTGATCTGCACGGTCAAGTGAATCAAGTCAATTTGCATTGTGGGTAATGTAGGCATGAGGTTTTGACAAGGACGACAAATGTATGGAATAAAAAATACGATATCTCTGGTCGTGCTGCATCAATTGTCATCCTTTTTTTTTAACTATCCATCGAGAGTCTGATAATGTTATGAGTGCAATACTAAATCAGTGAATTACTCTTTTAGCACAATACAGTACATTGTACTGTTTTGTACATCTTGCTCTGTCTCACTGTCATTCACTGTAGCACTACCATATTTATGGGGGGATGTGACCTGGTTTCTAAAATCCCTGAAATAGATTGTCTGAACTTATTGTCTTGATTTCGAGTCTTTTCACAAACACCCAAGATTACATCAATGATGAAGACAATGTTGACTTCAAATGTTCGATGCCATTTTTTACAGCATAGTTAAGACATGGTTAAGGTGAAGCAACTGCATGTTGTGATCTGAGAGAGGGAGGTGAACCTGGGAGAAAGCCCAATTAAATTCAGCGAACAAAGAATCAGGGCCGAAATGTGAACTCAAGACCTTGCTGCTGTGAGGCAGCATGTTTATGACAGAGAGACTAGACTAGAAGCTTTTCACTTACAGTAAAAATACCAACTTAATTAACATAAAGAAAACCTTGGCTACCCCACTGGTGAACACCCTAGTCAGAACAGGAACACACATTGCTCTCTCTTTGACCTTACAGTCACCCTGACACTGCATAAGACAAATACACAGTGAAATACAGAGAGAGTGTACAGAGGAGAAGTAACACTTACAAAATTCAAAAGTCCTGTGATGAATACTTTTATGTGCTTTCTGTCCTGCTTTGTACTTTATACTTTACCTTTGCGCACACATGCACACAAACATACACAAACACACACACACACACACACACACACACACACTTAGTTACAGTTTGTTTACTGGAACAAACAATGTATGGAAAGTTTAGTATTATTGTGGTTGAGCTTTTAAAATAAGTTGTGAATTCAAAAGGGGCTCTTCTTCCTGTCCCACTCTCAGTCTGAAGTCTGAGCACAACTGAGCACAACTGTTTGACCTGTTCATCAAGGCAAATGCAATAACATTACATGATTGTATCATCACAACCATTTACAGGAGTAGACAGGGGTTTTTGCTTTTTAATGATAGTTGCTGTGAGAAGATGCCACAAGGATCTGGGTGAGACCAGTGACCATCATTCTTTTGAATGAGACCATTGTGAAGGTGCTGACGCAAGTGGTCTGGCAAAAAAGTATTCATTGCATCACATTACACAAATTCTTGTTGCTTACAAAATTGAAGATACATTTAGTTATCACGCATGGGTCGCAAGTATGACGCTGTTTTGATAAGTGAAATGTGTCCAAATAAAAGAGAGGGAATGTTGAAAATTTCAGCTTGCATATTGCACACTTTGTGAAATGAGCTCCAGGATTGTATTTCATCATCTCTCTGTTATCATAAGCAACACACCTGCACTAACCCCCTGCTTTTTTTAATGCAAGGCTGTTTTCGGTATGAATGCCCACTTACTGGCACATCTTCAATATCAAGCACCTCCACTTCACCTACCCTTCATGAAACCATGGAACCAAAAGGTAAAATACACGGTCATAATAACTCTCTGAGCTGAAGTCAGCGTAATCAGCAAGGCTGTCATCACCAAGTGTTGTCTCCTAACTCCCAAAAACCCTCATGACAGGAGGAAACAGCTGTTGCATATACTTTAACAGTGGCATGAATCAGCCCCTTTTCAACCAGATATTGTAGAAAACCTTTCTCACTGCACATGTCAGGAGGTCTAATCTCCTTTACTCATACCAGCGTTTGAATCCCAATCACTTTGCTTGTAGCAAGCAATGGTGGATCCTGCTCTCGCTGCCTGGACTGGTCTTCACCATCTGTCTGTCAGCCTGTCCCTCTCAGGAGCCAAGTCTCGAGAGATTGGCCCAATGTGGGCAGCGCACCTATCAAGCTGGCCTCCTGCGACAGAGCCCCCCAAACTTGAGGGACGGACCAGGGCTGGGCTGCCAACATCTGGGTCATCTCTGCTTACCACAGCACTGAATGGCAGTCCAGGGCTATCAGGATGACTGACAGCTGCTCTTGTCTCACTCTTTCCAACAGAGGGGGAATGAGACAAAGAGGAGTAAAGCTGTAAAGCAGCCTCCCGGCCAAGGGGCACATGCAAACGCATCCCCCCCCAGGGATGGATCCTCTTGGAGGAGAACCAGAGCGGGCAGTGGGTGTTGTTTTGACTGGAAAACAGGTCCACATCCACTCTCCTGAACCGGTTCCAAATCTGCTGCACAACCTCGGAGTGCAGCCCCCACTCGTTTGCCAGAGGGCTGCCTCTTAACGTGAAGTCGGCACCCCTGAGTGAAACAGACATGATGTCTCCTCTCCTTGGTTTGTGTGCGAGCCTGTTGCTTTACTCCTTAAGGGGGAGATAATGCTGCTGGCCACGCCATCATTAACCCGAGAAATAAGCTGTGTGTGCTGGTCCCATGAGGGATGACGACAAGATCAGCGGGAGACAGTGTTGACACTAAGTAGACATGTAGTGTCCTCTCCCCGCCCAATGTGTGTGCACAAAGCTTTATTCCTCAGTGAAGAGGTAACATTGCTAGATGCATCATCATTAGATGCATCACCGTTAGACTCATCACCATTAGCTGGAGAGATGAGCTGTGCTAGCTGGTCTAATAGATGATGCCAGGGAGCACAGTGAGAGACAGATCTGCTTCTCTGTGTCACTGTGTCGGGTGGGATGTGTTTCTTTCTCACAACATTGTGCCTAACATAGCACTCGTGCATGGTCTTGGCGCTGAGCTTTTCCCGGCTAGCATAGCACGTAGTTGAATGAGGCCGCTCCCCATCTGCAGAGAGGCAGAAGTGCCAGCTGAACGAGTGAGGCTGTGAACTCTTACACAGCCTCTGTGATCAGCTGGATGAAGCAGGCTGGGCCGCTATCATCACAGTGTCATGGAGGGCCTGAGAGGTGGTAGAGGGAAGGGTGGAGGATTTTGCTCTTTGATGGAAAATGTCATTTGTTTTATTAAAACATTTTCAACACAGCAGAACACATGAACATGAACAGTGGTGGGAGGGGCCAGTGATCTCCACTGACACATTCAGGTGGGGCGCTGTTGAACATAACCCGTGCTGATATGATGCTCTCTCCCACTAACAGTCACTTCAGTGCTGCTGCTCTCCCTACATGCAGGGCTTCTGTGTGGGACTGCCGGCATTTTTCATTCTGGCATGGGCCGCTCCACGGTTACGGACAGCAGAGGGAAGGAGGGAACAGAAAGGGGAGGGAAGGGAGATGAAAGGAAGGGAAGGAGTGGCTACCAAGTCAAAGTTGACTTAATCCATATGTACACATGATAATTCACCAATCTCTCTGTCTACTCTCTCTCTTTCTCCCTCTCTCTCTCTCTCTCTCTCTCTCTCTCTCTCTCTATATATATATATATATATATACATGTATATATCAAAATTCACACACAAATTCACTGTGTGTGTGTGTGTGTGAGTTTATGTATATATATATATATATATATATACATTTGGTGTGAATGCAGCCTTACAAAGACAAAAACTAATGACATTTTTCAGTGGTCCTGAACAACAACCAAATACACATAGGCCTATGACAAGTATCAACAGTATGAGCTGGGATGTTTCAACATGGACAACTGACCATCAATGTAGCAGGTTACTGTTAACATATAACTTTGATTATTATGTCATAATGTGTTAAAGAAGTTTGTGATGCTATCTATCCAGATATGCTAACTATCCAGGCGCCTATCCACAAGATTAGTGAAGGTTATTACTTGTTTACCATTAACCCTGCAGTGTTTTTTTCAGTACAGTTAATATCAGATTTACCAAGAACCCCCGAACTCTGACCACCTGAACTCAAACAAACGCCTACAGGAATGCAGTTTCTTTTACCTGTATTTAGTCATAAGCTCTATTTTCATATTCATATGTCATGGTCACAGGTTGCCATTTGTCATTTGTGATAGGTTGCTAAGCTTCAAAAGGGCACGTCTTACCTAATATGTGTCTGTCACATATTAGAGAGCAGACACCAGGAGATGAGAGTAGAGATATGGACGTATGAGAATGGCATGCTACTGTTTGAAGCAACTTTTGGTTTAGTTTCTGTCTGCGTCTATTTGTTAATCTAAATGAACTGAAACCAACACTGAACTCAGTGCATCAATAGCGACACAGGAAGAGGGTCACGTAGCCGAGTGAGGCCCAGATCCTGTTGTTGGCAATCAAGGCTTTTAGTATTTTGGAGTGGTAGTAACTGGTACAGCCATAAGACTTAGCAGTGATTGAAACCAAATATTTGCGGTCTTCACATTATCAGGGATTATCATCATTACCATTGAATTGCTTAATACACAATGACTGTTACGCGCGTAAAACGAAGGAAATACTTCCACAGGCAGTTCAAAACCAGTTTGTCTCATATGTTCCGAGACCGTGGCTATTGTGAAGTGCCTCTACAGACAAAGTACAAATCTTTTGAGCAAACACAGCGTGAGCAGCACATTTAGCAGCAGTAGCAGCAGAAGTGAGTCAACTGTTGTGTCTACACAGGAGGCGTTCAGGTACATGGTGGAGTGTAGGTCACCCGCGTTTTGGAAGCGCTCAGAACACAATACATAATGACTGTAGATATGCGCCTAAAACAAAGTAAATACTTCCAACGGGCAGTTCAAAACCAGTTTGTCTCATATGATCCGAGAATGTGGCGATTGTGGAGCGCCATGACAGACAAAGCACAAATCTTTGGAGCAAACATACCCACTATGCCTTCCAGACAGACAATAGAAACATTTTAAGAGACCAATACGATTGATTCACTTCATTTTAGGATGCACATTGTTTTATTTTTTAAATGCAGCCCTTATTTTACTTGATATGAGAAAAGAATATCTATTTACTGTCAGAGTATTAATTATTTATAGCATCTGTATATAATATAATGTTAGTTCTTTCATGTTGTTGGTGTATATACTCATTCACACCTCACATCAACTGTGTTCATTTTTCTATGCTTTGAATTAGCGGCTGGAAGCCAAGCAATCGGCCCGTTCTGAACAGACACTGCACTAGTTCATCATTAAACAAGACATTCAGTCAGTCAGTCAAACTTTATTAAACTATAGGCAAACTACACTGATTGTGATTTTTAAAATAAACACATCATGGCTAAAATTAAGATAGATGAGAATGTAAAAAAGATGTAAAAAAGTGTTGAACATTGGGAAAGAATAGTGCAGTAAAGGTTAAACGTTGTGTTCTTAATTTAATCATTAGTTTGGTATCTGTTGTCATAATGTATATTTCTTAATTAAGAAAAAAGCACATCTACACAACCACCAATTCATTTTAATGCAATACTTTGGCATGGCATTGAAACAGATGTGGGTCATGCAGGAAATTAATAGACTTAAAAATACAAAATATACACTCTGATAAAAACTCACACAATAAAACAAACATTCATAGATGTGGGACTTCTACTCTATAGGTCTATCACCAAGAACTCATTTCCTTAAACATGTACAGTATATACATGTATAAATGAAATGGCAAAAGTAAATATAATACATGTTGCAGATTATCAATAAAAAAAAAATTCACCAACTCAACAGCTGAAATGTGTACATCAGTATATCTCCCACACAATGTGCCATACAAACATTATATCAGCATCATATTTGTGTTTAGACTGTTAATTCAACCTGAGAGCACTGGCATCAGTGTAGATGATATCTTCCTCTGCAGTTTGCATTTCTGTCTTGTGAAGGTTGCTGTAGAATAAACCAATGAGTCCTCGTCTCTCTGAGTATAATATAAAACATATAAAAAATATATGTGTCAAAAGTGAAATAGAAGATGTCAAAATTTATTTAGAAAGAAAAACATACTGATAAGCTTTCCAGCTACATTTTATGCTTGTATACCTTACCTGCCAACTTTGCTGAACACCACTGGCTGCAGTATTTGTGTGCAGATCAACTGCAGCTGTATTATAAAATAAAAACACAACACTCATATGAATCATTTGAATCTAATTTTGCCAAATATGTTTGATTAATCAATGTATGAGTGACTTCTCTTACCGTTACAACAGTCACAAGATTTTTTCTTGATTTTCTTGATTGAATAAATGAGAACGACTATAACAATCAGACTGAGAGCCAGAGCAGCACACAGCAGAAAGAGAACTGTATTGTCCTTCTGCAAATCACAGATGTTGACTGCTGAAACAGTATGAAAAGGTGCAAATAATGAAAGTTTAGAACGAATAAAAGTGTAATTAATTATTTTTTTAAATTATTATTTATGTTATTTAATAAGATGTTAAAGTAAAGGATACAAACTAGACATAAATAGGGTAATTCCCACATTAGATAGAAATATTGTTTGATGCAGTTACCTTCAGTGTTGAGTTTTGTTCCATTTCTACTCAGTGTCTCCCCACATGTGGTCACAGCACAGTAGTGAGTCCCAGTATCAGAGCTGCTGACATTGTTCCTGGAGAAGTCGTGGACGCATTTCTGTAAAGACTGAATGTCAAGACTCTTCTCACTTCGATCATTACTGTTTTCATGAGTATAAATAAAACTGGCGTTAAATTTATCCAAACTGGCACTGAACCAGTAAACACTGTGTTCTTCTAGACATGTTTTGTTTGCCGAGAGGACTGAACACTGGAGAGTCACAGAGTCTCCTGGATGCACTGGATCAGATGGAGGGACTGTAGTGATATCTGCATGTGGTCTTGGTCCTTGGAAATTGAAAAAAGGATAAAAACTTTAAAGATTAATTTATATGTTCAAGTCTGGAAATTTTATGTAAATTACGATAGACGCTTTGATGTATTTACCTTCAACTTTTAGATATGTTCTTTTCAAAAATATCAACTGTTGTTGTGGTGTTCTCACACAATAGTAAACTCCAGTATCACTAAGCTCTGCTTTTGTAATACGCAGGGCAAATTTTCCATATCCTTCTTTGGATGTATATAGATGATCAAAGCTATTCGTTCTTGCTAAGACCTGAGGCACATTTTCAGAAACAAGTTTGATCCAAAGCAAGGATTCAGCTATCTTGCGGGGACATGTCATTGTCACATAACTTCCAACACCAACAGTCTGTGTCTCATAGATCCAATCGTCTGCACATCCTAGGAAGACATTAAACAAGAATCATATACACTGTCTCCTAAGTTACTGTAAGAGGATGACAATACTTTAAATATACTGTATATCTGGAGTAAATCTGACCTTTCTACATATACTTACGCCCAACTCTGTGCATCAGCAGTAAATAAAGTATGATCAGCATTTTCCTGTTAATCCACTTGAGACTGCAGTTAAATCATACTGTATTAGAAGAGGATTCACCTTAATGTAATCATATCAAGTGGGAGGGAACAATTTCAGAGCAACCTGATTGGCCTCTCACCACATTGATGTTTCACTGTACCACAGTGGAAATAATCTTGACTACCTTTCAAAACACGTGACACAAAACCAGCATGAACCCCTCTCATCTCATATTTGATTCTCATTGTGGGTTTCTATAACTGCCGCTTACAGTAAACATGACAGATCTTTTGTTTACAATATCTCTGCTGTAAATATAAGGTACAAAAACAAAAGAAAGTTTTTTTTAAATATCATGGCTCTTATTTCACTTGATCTTGATGTGAAATAATCTCCCACTGTCAATATATAGATGGACTTTTCTGCTGATAGGCTTGTGTGAAAATGCCATCC
This sequence comes from Thunnus albacares, assembly GCF_914725855.1. Taxonomy (NCBI): domain Eukaryota; kingdom Metazoa; phylum Chordata; class Actinopteri; order Scombriformes; family Scombridae; genus Thunnus; species Thunnus albacares. The sequence continues at coordinate 24,327,072 of NC_058115.1, forward strand.
AGGCTGTTGAAGCCACACACAAATATTTCCAACTTAAATATAATTTTATCCTGTAGGGTCATGTATCAAGTATATGTGCCCCATTTGCCTTAAAGGGGAACTCCACCAATTTTACACATCAAAGTCTGTTTACATGTGTTGGGGAGTAATACTTCATGTGTGAAAAAAGTTTGTATAAAAAGCGTTTTGTGGCTGCAGGGGATGCTTCACAGAGTTTCATAAATTACCTCAAGTAATGTCACTTAAGTCAGCATCAGTTGGGGCTGAAGACTACTAGGTTTGAAAATGAAAAAATTCTCAGGCTGTGGAGTTAGAAAGAAGTGAGTTTACCAGGCCTCTGTAGCCAGCTGCTCATCTCTGCTTGAGCCTAGTGGCTAAAGGCTACATTAACCACTACTTGCATAATGCACCCTGATCTGCACAGTCAAGTGAATCAAGTCAATTTGCATTGTGGGTAATGTAGGCATGAGGTTTTGACAAGGACGACAAATGTATGGAATAAAAAATACGATATCTCTGGTTGTGCTGCATCAATTGTCATCCTTTTTTTTAACTATCCGTCGAGAGTCTGATAATGTTATGAGTGCAATACTAAATCAATGGATTACTCTTTTAGCACAATACAGTACATTGTACTGTTTTGTACATCTTGCTCTGTCTCACTGTCATTCACTGTAGCACTACCATATTTATGGGGGGATGTGACCTGGTTTCTAAAATCCCTGAAATAGATTGTCTGAATTTATTGTCTTGATTTTGAGTCTTTTCACAAACACCCAAGATTACATCAATGATGAAGACAATGTTGACTTCAAATGTTCGATGCCATTTTTTACAGCATAGTTAAGACATGGTTAAGGTGAAGCAACTGCATGTTTTGATCTGAGAGAGGGAGGTGAATCTGGGAGAAAGCCCAATTAAATTCAGCGAATAAAGAATCAGGGCCGAAATGTGAACTCAAGACCTTGCTGCTGTGAGGCAGCATGTTTATGACAGAGAGACTAGACTAGAAGCTTTTCACTTAGAGTAAAAATACCAACTTAATTAACATAAAGAAAACCTTGGCTAACTCACTGGTGAACACCCTGGTCAGAACAGGAACACACATTGCTCTCTCTTCGACCTTACAGTCACCCTGACACTGCATAAGACAAATACACAGTGAAATACAGAGAGAGTGCACAGAGGAGAAGTAACAGTTACAAAATTCAAAAGTCCTGTGATGAATACTTTTATGTGCTTTGTGTCCTGCTTTGTACTTTATACTTTACCCTTGCGCACGCGCACACACACATACACACACACAAACACACAAACACACACGCTTAGTTACAGTTTGTTTACTGGAACAATGTATGAGGAGTTTAGTATTATTGTGGTTCCTCTTTTAAAATAAGTTGTGAATTCAAAAGGGGCTCTTCTTCCTGTCCCACTCTCAGTCTGAAGTCTGAGCACAACTGAGCACAACTGTTTGACCTGTTCATCAAGGCAAATGCAATAACATTACATGATTGTATCATGACAACCATTTACAGGAGTAGACAGGGGTTTTTGCTTTTTAATGATAGTTGCTGTGAGAAGATGCCACAAGGATCTGGATAAGACCATCATTCTTTTGAATGAGACAATTGTGAAAGTGCTGACGCAAGTGGTCTGGCAAAAAAGCTGAACCTGGCTCAACCTTCCAGGGCTGTAAAATCCTTCATCATTGCATCACATTACAAAAATTCTTGTTGCTTACAAAATTTGAGATACATTTAGTTATCACGCATGGGTTGCAAGTATGACGCTGTTTTGATAAGTGAAATGTGTTCAAATAAAAGAGAGGGAATGTTGCAAATTTCAGCTTGCATATTGCACACTTTGTGAAATGAACTCCAGGACTGTATTTCATCATCATCATCCATCCAGGGATGGATCCTCTTGGAGGAGAACCAGAGCGGGCAGTGAGTGTTGTTTTGACTGGAAAACAGGTCCACATCCACTCTCCTGAACCGGTTCCAAATCTGCTGCACCACCTCGGGGTGCAGCCCCCACTCGTTTGCCAGAGGGCTGCCTCTTAACGTGAAGTCGGCACCCCTGAGTGAAACAGACATGACGTCTCCTCTCCTTGGTTTGTGTGTGAGCCTGTTGCTTTACTCCTTAAGGGGGAGATAATGCTGCTGGCCACGCCATCATTAACCCGAGAAATAAGCTGTGTGTGCTGGTCCCATGAGGGATGACGACAAGATCAGCGGGAGACAATGTTGACACTAAGTAGACATGTAGTGTCCTCTCCCCGCCCAATGTGTGTGCACAAAGCTTTATTCCTCAGTGAAGAGGTAACATCGCTAGATGCATCACCATTAGATGCATCACCGTTAGACTCATCACCATTAGCTGGAGAGATGAGCTGTGCTAGCTGGTCTAATCGGTGGTGCCAGGGAGCACAGTGAGAGACAGATCTGCTTCTCTGTGTCACTGTGTCGGGTGGGATGTGTTTCTTTCTCACAACATCGTGCCTAACATGGCACTCGTGCATGGTCTTGGCGCTGAGCTTTTCTCGGCTAGCATAGCACGTAGTTGAATGAGGCCGCCCCCCATCTGCTTTCCTAACGGTGGGAAGAGAGGCAGGGGTGCCAGCTGAGTGCTTTCTGCACTCGTTCAGAGGCTGTGCACTCTTACACAGCCTCCTTGATCAGCTGGATGAAGCAGGCTGGGCCGCTATCATCACAGTGTCATGGAGGGCCTGAGAGGTGGTTGAGGGAAGGGTGGAGGATTTTGCTCTTTGATGGAAAATGTCATTTGCTTTATTAAAACATTTTCAACACAGCGGAACACATGAACATGAACAGTGGTGGGAGGGGCCAGTGAACTCCACTGACACATTCAGGTGGGGCGCTGTTGAACATAACCCGTGCTGATATGATGCTCTCTCCCACTAACAGTCACTTCAGTGCTGCTGCTCTCCCTACATGCAGGGCCTCTGCGTGGGACTGCCGGCGTTTTTCGTTCTGGCATGGGCCGCTCCATGGTTATGGACAGCAGAGGGAAGGAGGGAACAGAAAGGGGAGAGAAGGGAGATGAAAGGCAGGGAAGGAGTGGCTACCAAGTCAAAGTTGACTTAATCCATATGTACACATGATAATTCACCAATCTCTCTGTCTACTCTCTCTCTCTCTCTCTCTCTCTATATATATATATATATATATATATATATATTTATATATATATATGTATATATCAAAATTCACGCACAAATTCACTGTGTGTGTGTGTGTGTGTGTGTGTGTGTGTGTGTGTGTGAATTTATATATATATATATATATATATATATATACATATACATTTGGTGTGAATGCAGCCTTACAAAGACAAAAACTAATGACACTTTTCAGTGGTCCTAAACAACAACCAAATATACATAGGCCTATGACAAGTATCAACAGTATGAGCTGGGATGTTTCAACATGGACAACTGACCATCAATGTAGCAGGTTACTGTTAACATATAACTTTAATTATTCTGTCATAATGTGTTAAAGAAGTTTGTGATGCTATCTATCCAGATATGCTAACTATCCAGGCTCCTATCCACAAGATTAGTGAAGGTTATTACTTGTTTACCATTAACCCTGCAGTGTTTTTTTCAGTACAGTTAATATCAGATTTACCAAGAACCCCCGAACTTTGACCACCTGAACTCAAACAAACGCCTACAGGAATGCAGTTTCTTTTACCTGTATTTAGTTATAAGCTCTATTTTCATATTCATATGTCATGGTCACAGGTTGCCATTTGTCATTTGTGATAGGTTGCTACGCTTCAAGAGGGCAGGTCTTATCTAATATGTGTCTGTCACATATTAGAGAGCAGACACCGGGAGATGAGAGTAGAGATATGGACGTATGAGAATAGCATGCTACTGTTTGAAGCAACTTTTGGTTTAGTTTCTGTCTGCGTCTATTTGTTAATCTAAATGAACTGAAACCAACACTGAACTCAGTGCATCAATAGCGACACAGGAAGAGGGTCACGTAGTCGAGTGAGGCCCAGATCCTGTTGTTGGCAATCAAGGCTTTTAGTATTTTGGAGTGGTAGTAACCGGTACAGCCATAAGACTTAGCAGTGATTGAAACCAAATATTTGCGGTCTTCACATTATCAGGGATTATCATCATTACCATTGAATTGCTTAATACACAATGACTGTTACGCGCGTAAAACGAAGGAAATACTTCCACAGGCAGTTCAAAACCAGTTTGTCTCATATGTTCCGAGACCGTGGCTATTGTGAAGTGCCTCTTCAGACAAAGTACAAATCTTTTGAGCAAACACAGTGTGAGCAGCACATTTAGCAGCAGCAATAGCAGCAGTGAGTCAACTGTTGTGTCTACACAGGAGGCGTTCAGGTACATGGTGGAGTGTAGGTCACCCGCGTTTTGGAAGCGCTCAGAACACAATACATAATGACTGTAGTTATGCGCCTAAAACAAAGTAAATACTTCCAACGGGCAGTTCAAAACCAGTTTGTCTCATATGATCCGAGAATGTGGCCATTGTGGAGCGCCCCAACAGACAAAGCACAAATCTTTGGAGCAAACATACCCACTATGCCCTCCAGACAGAAAATAGAAACATTTTAAGAGACCAATACGATTGATTCACTTCATTTTAGGATGCACATTGTTTTATTTTTTAAATGCAGCCCTTATTTTACTTGAAATGAGAAAAGAATATTTATTTACTGTCAGAGTATTAATTATTTATAGCATCTGTATATAATATAATGTTAGTTCTTTCATGTTGTTGGTGTATATACTCATTCACACCTCACATCAACTGTGTTCATTTTTCTATGCTTTGAATTAGCGGCTGGAAGCCAAGCAATCGGCCCGTTCTGAACAGACACTGCGCTAGTTCATCATTAAACAAGACATTCACTCAGTCAGTCAAACTTTATTAAACTAGAGGCAAACTACACTGATTGTGATTTTTAAAATAAACACATCATGGCTAAAATTAAGATAGATGAGAATGTAAAAAAGATGTAAAAAAGTGTTAGGGAAAGAATAGTGCAGTAAAGGTTAAACGTTGTGTTCTTAATTTAATCATTAGTTTGGTATCTGTTGTCATAATGTATATTTCTTAATTAAGAAGAAAGCACATCTACACAACCACCAATTCATTTTAATGCAATACTTTGGCATGGCATTGAAACAGATGAGGGTCATGGAGGAAATTAATAGACTTAAAAATACAAAATATACACTCTGATAAAAACTCACACAATAAAACAAGCATTCATAGATGTGGGACTCCTACTCTATAGGTCTATCACCAAGAACTCATTTCCTTAAACATATACAGTATATACATGGATAAATAAAATGGCAAAAGTAAATATAATACATGTTGCAGGTTATTCAAAAAAAAAAAAAATTCACCAACTCAAGAGCTGAATGTGTACATCAGTATATCTCCCACACAATGTGCCATACAAACATTATATCAGCATCAAATTTGTGTTTAGACTGTTAATTCAACCTGAGAGCACTGGCATCAGTGTAGATAATATCTTCCTCTGCAGTTTTTCTATCCCTTGTCCTGGATTTGCATTTCTTGCTTGTGAAGGCTGGTGCAGAATAAACCAATGAGTCCTCATCTCTCTGAGTATAATATAAAACATATAAAAAATATATGTGTCAAAAGTGAAATAGAAGATGTCAAAATTTATTTAGAAAGAAAAACATACTGATAAGCTTTCCAGCTACATTTTATGCTTGTATACCTTACCTGCCAACTTTGCTGAACACCACTGGCTGCAGTATTTGTGTGCAGATCAACTGCAGCTGTATTATAAAATAAAAACACAACACTCATATGAATCATGTGAATCTAATTTTGCCAAATATGTTTGATTAATCAATGTATGAGTGACTTCTCTTACCGTTACAACAGTCACAAGATTTTTTCTTGATTTTCTTGATTGAATAAATGAGAACGACTATAACAATCAGACTGAGAGCCAGAGCAGCACACAGCAGAAAGAGAACTGTATTGTCCTTCTGCAAATCACAGATGTTGACTGCTGAAACAGTATGAAAAGGTGCAAATAATGAAAGTTTAGATTGAATAAAAGTGTAATTATTTATTTATTTTTAATTATTATTTATGTTATTTAATAATATGTTAAAGTACATTAAGGATACAAACTAGACATAAATAGGGTAATTCCCACATTAGATAGAAATATTGTTTGATGCAGTTACCTTCAGTGTTGAGTTTTGTTCCATTTCTACTCAGTGTCTCCCCACATGTGGTCACAGCACAGTAGTAAGTCCCAGCATCAGAGCTGCTGACATTGTTCCTGGAGAAGTCGTAGACGCATTTCTGTAAAGACTGAATGTCAAGACTTGTTCGATCACTACTGTTTCCATGAGTAAAAATAAAACTGGCGTTAAATTTATCCAAACTGGCACTGAACCAGTAAACATTGTGTTCTTCTAGACATGTTTTGTTTGCCGAGAGGACTGAACACTGGAGAGTCACAGAGTCTCCTGGACGCACTGGATCAGATGGAGGGACTGTAGTGATATCTGTATGTGGTCCTGATCCTTGGAAATTGAAAAAAGGATAAAAACTTCAAAGATTAATTTATATGTTCAAGTCTGGAAATTTTATGTAAATTACGATAGACGCTTTGATGTATTTACCTTCAACTTTTAGATGTGTTCCTTTCAAGAATATCAACTGCTGTTGTGGTGTTCTCACACAATAGTAAACTCCAGTATCACTAAGCTCTGCTTTTGTAATACGCAGAGCAAATATTCCAGGTTCTTCTATGGCTGTAATGCGACGATCAACCTTAAAGTCATTCGTTCTTGCTAAGACCTGAGGCACATTTCCAGAAACAAGTTTGAACCAAAATATGGTTCCAGCTGACTTGCGGGGACATGTCATTGTCACATCATTTCCAACATGAACAGTCTGTGTCTCATAGATCCAATCGTCTGCACATCCTGAGAAGACATTAAACAAGAATCATATACACTGTCTCCTAAGTTACTGTAAGAGGATGACAATACTTTAAATATACTGTATATCTGGAGTAAATCTGACCTTTCTACATATACTTACGCCCAACTCTGCGCATCAGCAGTAAATAAAGTATGATCAGCATTTTCCGGTAAATCCACTTGAGACTGCAGTTAAATCATACTGTATTAGAAGAGGATTCACCTTAATGTAATCATATCAAGTGGGAGGGAACAATTTCAGAGCAACCTGATTGGCCTCTAACTACGTTGATGTTTCACTGTACCACAGTGGAAATAATCTTGACTACCTTTCCAAACACATGACACAAAACCAGCATGAACCCCTCTCATCTCATATTTGATTCTCATTGTGGGTTTCTATAACTGCCACTTACAGTAAACATGACAGATCTTTTGTTTACAATATCTCTGCTGTAAATATACAAAAAAAGTTTTTTTTAAATATCATGGCTCTTATTTCACTTGATCTTAATGTGAAATAATCTCCCACTGTCAATATATAGATGGACTTTTCTGCTGATAGGCTTGTGTGAAAATGCCATCCAAGCTGTTGAAGCCACACACAAATATCTCCAACTTAAATATCATTTTATCCTGTGGGGTCATGTATCAAGTATATGTGCCCCATTTCCCTTAAAGGGGAACTCCACCAATTTTACACATCAAAGTCTGTTTACATGTGTTGGGGAGTACTACTTCATGTGTGAAAAAAGTTTGTATAAAAAGCATTTTGTGGCTGCAGGGGATGCTTCACAGAGTTTCATAAATTACCTCAAGTAATGTCACTTGAGTCAGCATCAGTTGGGGCTGAAGACTACTAGGTTTGAAAATGAAAAAATTCTCAGGCTGTGGAGTTAGAAAGAAGTGAGTTTACCAGGCCTCTGTAGCCAGCTGCTCATCTCTGCTTGAGCCTAGCGGCTAAAGGCTACATTAACCACTACTTGCATAATGCACCCTGATCTGCACAGTCAAGTGAATCAAGTCAATTTGCATTGTGGGTAATGTAGGCATGAGGTTTTGACAAGGATGACAAATGTATGGAATAAAAAATACGATATCTCTGGTTGTGCTGCATCAATTGTCATCCTTTTTTTAACTATCCATTGAGAGTCTGATAATGTTATGAGTGCAATACTAAATCAGTGGATTACTCTTTTAGCACAATACAGTACATTGTACTGTTTTGTACATCTTGCTCTGTCTCACTGTCATTCACTGTAGCACTACCATATTTATGGGGGGATGTGACCTGGTTTCTAAAATCCCTGAAATAGATTGTCTGAATTTATTGTCTTGATTTTGAGTCTTTTCACAAACACCCAAGATTACATCAATGATGAAGACAATGTTGACTTCAAATGTTCGATGCCATTTTTTACAGCATAGTTAAGACATGGTTAAGGTGAAGCAACTGCATGTTTTGATCTGAGAGAGGGAGGTGAACCTGGGAGAAAACCCAATTCAATTCAGTGAATAAAGAATCAGGGCCGAAATGTGAACTCAAGACCTTGCTGCTGTGAGGCAGCATGTTTATGACAGAGAGACTAGACTAGAAGCTTTTCACTTACAGTAAAAATACCAACTTAATTAACATAAAGAAAACCTTGGCTACCCCACTGGTGAACACCCTGGTCAGAACAGGAACACACATTGCTCTGTCTTTGACCTTACAGTCACCCTGACACTGCATAAGACAAATACACAGTGAAATACAGAGAGAGTGCACAGAGGAGAAGTAACAGTTACAAAATTCAAAAGTGCTGTGATGAATACTTTTATGTGCTTTGTGTCCTGCTTTGTACTTTATACTTTACCCTTGCACACGCATGCACAACCACATACACACACACACACACACACACACACACACACACTTAGTTACAGTTTGTTTACTGGAACAAACAATGTATGGAAAGTTTAGTATTATTGTGGTTCGGCTTTTAAAATAAGGTGTGAATTCAAAAGGGGCTCTTCTTCCTGTCCCACTCTCAGTCTGAAGTCTGAGCACAACTGAGCACAACTGTTTGACCTGTTCATCAAGGCAAATGCAATAACATTACATGATTGTATCATCACAACCATTTACAGGAGTAGACAGGGGTTTTTGCTTTTTAATGATAGTTGCTGAGAGAAGATGCCACAAGGATCTGGGTGAGACCATCATTCTTCTGAATGAGATCATTGTGAAGGTGCTGACGCAAGTGGTCTGGCAAAAAAGCTGAACCTGGCTCAACCTTCCAGGGCTGTAAAATCCTTCATCATTGCATCACATTACAAAAATTCTTGTTGCTTACAAAATTTGAGATACATTTAGTTATCACGCATGGGTTGCAAGTATGACGCTGTTTTGATAAGTGAAATGTGTCCAAATAAAAGAGAGGGAATGTTGCAAATTTCAGCTTGCATATTGCACACTTTGTGAAATGAGCTCCAGGACTGTATTTCATCATCTCTCTGTTATCTAAAGCAACACACCTGCACTAACCCCCTGCTTTTTTTAATGCAAGGCTGTTTTCGGTATGAATGCCCACTTACTGGCACATCTTCAATATCAAGCACCTCCACTTCACCTACCCTTCATAAAACCATGGAACCAAAAGGTAAAATACACGGTCATAATAACTCTCTGAGCTGAAGTCAGCGTAATCAGCAAAGCTGTCATCACCAAGTGTTGTCTCCTAACTCCCAAAAACCCTCATGACAGGAGGAAACAGCTGTTGCATATACTTTAACAGTGGCATGAATCAGCCCCTTTTCAACCAGATATTGTAGAAAACCTTTCTCACTGCACATGTCAGGAGGTCTAATCTCCTTTGCTCATACCAGCGTTTGAATCCCAATCACTTTGCTTGTAGCAAGCAATGGTGGATCCTGCTCTCGCTGCCTGGACTGGTCTTCACCATCTGTCAGTCAGTCTGTCCCTCTCAGGAGCCAAGTCTCGAGAGATTGGCCCAATGTGGGCAGCGCACCTATCAAGCCGGCCTCCTGCGACAGAGCCCCCCAAACTTGAGGGATGGACCAGGGCTGGGCTGCCAACATCTGGGTCAGCTCTGCTTACCACAGCACTGAATGGCAGTCCAGGGCTATCAGGATGACTGACAGCTGCTCTTGTCTCACTCTTTCCAACAGAGGGGGAATGAGACAAAGAGGAGTAAAGATGTAAAGCAGCCTCCCGGCCAAGGCGCACATGCAAATGTATCCCCCCCCCAGGGATGGATCCTCCTGGAGGAGAAACAGAGCGGGCAGTGGGTGTTGTTTGGACTGGAAAACAGGTCCACATCCACTCTCCTGAACCGGTTCCAAATCTTCTGCATCACCTCGGGGTGCAGCCCCCACTCGTTTGCCAGAGGGCTGCCTCTTAACGTGAAGTCGGCACCCTTGAGTGAAACAGACATGATGTCTCCTCTCCTTGGTTTGTGTGCGAGCCTGTTGCTTTACTCCTTCAGGGGGAGATAATGCTGCTGGCCACGCCATCATTAACCCGAGAAATAAGCTGTGTGTGCTGGTCCCATGAGGGATGACGACAAGATCAGCGGGAGACAGTGTTGACACTAAGTAGACATGTAGTGTCCTCTCCCCGCCCAATGTGTGTGCACAAAGCTTTATTCCTCAGTGAAGAGGTAACATTGCTAGATGCATCACCATTAGATGCATCACCGTTAGACTCATCACCATTAGCTGGAGAGATGAGCTGTGCTAGCTGGTCTAATAGATGATGCCAGGGAGCACAGCGAGAGACAGATCTGCTTCTCTGTGTCATTGCATTGGGTGGGATGTGTTTCTTTCTCACAACATCGTGCCTAACATAGCACTCGTGCATGGTCTTGGCGCTGAGCTTTTCCCAGCTAGCATAGCACGTAGTTGAATGAGGCCGCCCCCCATCTGCTTTCCTACCGGTGGGAAGAGAGGCAGGGGTGCCAGCTGAACGAATGCTTTCTGCACTCGTTCAGAGGCTGTGCACTCTTACACAGCCTCCTTGATCAGCTGGATGAAGCAGGCTGGGCCGCTATCATCACAGTGTCATGGAGGGCCTGAGAGGTGGTAGAGGGAAGGGTGGAGGATTTTGCTCTTTGATGGAAAATGTCATTTGTTTTATTAAAACATTTTCATTGGTGGGAGGGGCCAGTGAACTCCACTGACACATTCAGGGGGGCGCTGTTGAACATAACCCGTGCTGATATGATGCTCTCTCCCACTAACAGTCACTTCAGTGCTGCTGCTCTCCCTACATGCAGGGCTTCTGCGTGGGACTGCCGGCGTTTTTCGTTCTGGCATGGGCCGCTCCACGGTTACGGGAGAGCCAGTGCTGCGGTGTCTCTGTTGAGGTGGTCTGGGAGGTGGCTGTTGGTGCTGACGGTGCTCTCCTCCTTGCCATGGTGTTGCGGCGATACACCTCGTCACCTCTCTGGCTAGAAGAAGGCCTCTTCCAGCCTCTTGAAGCACTGATACAGTCATGTGTCTGCATCACATGATTGTCTTGCTGAAGTATACTTCAGTGTATACTTCATCTATGGTTGCATCATTGAAAACACACATAAAATACACATTTTCAGACACGAGCCTATTAACAAGCAACTAAAACAGTCAATTTGTTCGACTAAACTTAGCCTGCTATTAAAGCTTGCCGCATTCTAGATCATCTGTAGAGGTTTGAGTGTACATGCAGGGAGGCCTGCCAGTAAGGAGTTGCAGTAGTCGATACGTGATATTACAAGAGTTGTGCTGCAAGCTCAGACAGGTAGGGTCTGATCTTCCTGATGTTGTACAGGGCAAATCGACACGATCGAGTGACTGAAGCCACGTGAACCTTAAAGGTTAGTTGGTCATCAATCATGACACCCAAGTTCTGGGCAGACTTTGTGGACAAATGCAGACAAACACACACACAACACAAACACGACATCATCTGACCTTTCCTTGTCTCAGAGCTGGGTTGTAAAGTCCATGTCATTGTAGCCAACTTGTGATAAAACAGAAGCCTTGTCTCTGGAGTTATAACATTATATACTGTAAATAAAACCTGGCACTGAACTGCTGCTGCTATTCCTGATTTGAGTTGTGGATCTGCGGTAAAACCCAGAGTGGACTTTTGAGTTGCCATTCTTTTGTATTTGTGAAATTAAATAGGATTGGACTGAACTGATTTGGGGCTGTGGTGAAAACAAAGCGGATTGAAATCTGAGATTTTGGGACGCATTACACTTTTGCGTTAAAAATAACACAAAAGATATGTTCCCTTGTAACTAATTGCTTTTTATATGCAATAATTGGTAAAGTAATTCAATTACTTTTTGAGAGAAGTAACTTTAACTAATTACTTTAACTATAACTTGCCCAACACGGTTTAAGACATGGTAAAGGTTAGGCAACTGCATGTTTTGATCTAAGGGAGGGCAGAGAACCTGGGAGAAATCACAATTAAATTCTGCGAATAAAGAATCAGGGCTGAAATGTGAACTCAAGACCTTGCTGCTGTGAGGCAGCATGTTTATGACAGAGAGACTACGACAAAAAAGAAGCTTTTCACTTGCAGTAAAAATACCAACTTAATAACTTAACATAGCACCCTACTTAGAACAGAAACAGGAACACACAATGTTCTCCAGTACAACAACACAAAGAGCTCTGGCATCAAAAAATGACCTTACAGTCAAATTAAGGATTCCCGGACACTGCATAAGACAAATACACAGTGAAATATACAGAGAGTGCACAGAGGAAAAGTAACAGTTACAAAATTCAAAAGCCCTGTGATGAATACTTTGTACTTGTACTATGTGCTTTGTGTCCTGCTATGTACTTTATACTTTCTCTTCGCGCACGGACACACACGCACACACATGCACACACACATACACTTAGTAACAATCTGTTTACTGAAAGAAATGATGTATGGAAAGTTTAGCATTGTTGTGGTTGGGCTTTAAAAATAAGGTGTGAATTCAAAAGGGGCCCTTCTTCCTGTGTCACTCTCAGTCTGAAGTCTCAGGAAGCTGGGCTTGAGCACAACTGTTTTACATGTTCACCAAAGCAAGTGCAGTAACAATACACGATTGTATCATCACAACCATTTACAGAAGTAGACAGAGGTATTTGCTTTTTATTGATAGTTGCTAAGAGAAGGTGGATCTGAGTGAGACCAGTGACCATTATTCTTTTGAATGGGACCATTGTGAGGGTGCTGATGCAAGTGCTCTGGCAAAAAAGACGAATCTAGCTCAACCTTCCTGAGCAGTAAAATCCTTCATCATATCATGTTACACAAATGATTGCTCCCTGAGAAGACATTAAACAAGAAACATATACACCTTCTAATGCTATCTCTCTCTTTCTCTCTCTCTTTCTGTCTCGCCCTCTGTTGTAAAAGGATGACAATACTTTAAATATATATCTGGAGTAAATCTGACCTTTCTACATACTTATGCCATTTTATATCCCATTTTATTGCACTATAAGTTACTGTAGTTACTGCCTCCAAACCTGAACAAATAAACAACTTGCAACATAGATGAAGCATTTTAAAGCTGAAGTGACAACCTCTGCCTTAAATATTGTGTCTGTTTTTTGTGTTGCATCCTATATGCTGCAAATTATATGTATATAATTAATATAGAAAGTAGAATGCAATAATGTGAAACAAAAACATTGTAGGCTGTAATCAGCCTCAACAAGTTTCAAAAATCAACAAATATGTACATTTATTCTTTCATAAAACAATGGACATGGAGTAAATATTTCTAGGACAACACCCCACAATGTAAATACACAACATAGAACATAAAGAGCAATTATGTGAGCATGTATACATTTAGATATGTATATGCATATATGTATAGGCATCTAAATGAAGATATGTGCCTATATGTATACATGCATAAAGGCATATATATGTATGCTCACTCTCAACAAAGTTAGAAGGAAATCCAGTACATTTATTTACATAGACTGTCAAAGGTCAGTCCTGTTAACCAAACCTCAAGTTGTCAGCATTTAACTTGAGCGTAAACACTTTCATCAGTCAACTCTTTTTTCTTCCAACCCCTTGTAGCTTTTGTTTTAGAGAAATGCAACCCAGCATAGTTCAGATCATCTCCACCTTCAGTCTGTGCAGAAAATGAAAGCTCATTATAAAGTCACGTTGTTATATAGTGCAGTAATGAAATAGCACAAGTGACTTGGTGTCATTACTTACAATCTCATGTACTGGTTGTCTCAAGTTGTCATTTCTTGCTTGTGAAGAGGTGCTTTCTATTCCTAATGATGAATAAAAACATGAATATTATGTTCCTCATTGTTTACTGTAAAGTGAAAGTTTAATTATACACATTGGCTGCAGATTATTGGTAAAAAATATTTGCTGCCACACTATTAATTAATTGACACAAGGCAAAATTACAGACTTCAGCTGATATCTAGTATATCTCATCAGTTTGATCCAGTCAACAACACTTACCTTTAAACTGTGCAAACACTGCTCTTGGAGTTCGGTAACAGATGAAAACAATATTTCCTATCAAAGAAATGGCCAAGCAGACTATTGCTATCACCAGTCCAGTAAATTCATAACTTGTTGTTTGCTCTAGATGAGAAAGAAAAAAAAGATATATCAATGCCTCTGTAAGAAAAGTCTTATCAGTCATGACGTTAACATATTACCCCCAGTATTGAACACAAAAATCATACCGATTTGCAATTTAGTTCCATTTCCAAATAATATCACTCCACATGTGGCCACAGCACAGTGATAAGTCCCAGCGTCAGAGGGGCTGACGTTTTTAGAGAAGCGATGAACACAGGTCTTTAAACTGTCAGGTCTCTTGTCACATTCATCAGGTCTATTTCCATCAGTGTAGATGATGTCTGGATGAGATCCATCTGATCTGGCTCTGAACCAGTAAACACTGTGTCCTCCAGGACACGTCTTGTTCTCAGAGTCAGAGAGGACTGAACACTGCAAAGTCACAGAGTCTCCTGAATGGACTGGATCAGATACTGTCGGCCACTGAACAACAGTATAGTTTGATGTTCTTTCAGTGTTTCCTATGAAATACAAAACTATTAGAAGTTTGGAATCTCCAAGCACTTTTAGATATCTTAAAAGTAGTTCAAAGTTCAAAAGTAAAATAAGCATAACATAGAATGATTTGACATAGTACTCCGAAATAATGTCAAATTAGGATTTGTAATATTCATTACATGTGTCCCAGAGGTAAAATAAGAACTGGGTGAAACCTCAATGTGGAAGAAAATTACAATTTGATATTTTAAGTTACACCATATAATGAAATTGAGATTCTTTCAAAAAATGGTTGATGACATACAGTAAGACAAATCATTTACATAGTGCAGTATGAAGTATTTAAAGCAATTCCAAAACATTGCAAAAAAAATCACATAATTACCTTTTAATGACAAATAGGTCCCACTCCAAGTATTCTGCAACCAATCCGTGACTGCACAGTGATACATTCCCTCGTCTTCTTGAATCGTCCTTAAAATAGTGAGATTGCTAATATTCTTATAATTATTTAACTCTAATCTAGAGGCAACAAACCCTGGTGCATATTTAGGTTTTACATTTTTCAACAGTTTCACAATTAATTTCAGAGTATCTCCGACATTCTGCTTGTACCAGTAGATTTCTTTAATGCCATAATCTTCATCAGGCAAAACACATGTAAAGGTCACAGGTTCACCAAGTTGAACAGTGATCACTGGTATCAGTGTATCTAGATTAAAGGAAAATATACAATATATGCAACAAAAATAAAGGACAATCGGTGTATGATGTAAAAAATCTTGATAATTTGTTATTTGATAACACTTACATCCTTGATGAAGGAGAAGCAATGTAACGCACAACAGGATCATCTTGACATTGCCTGTTATTAGGAAACTTGTTGGTATTTAAGTGAAAGAGGTGAGATGGTCGTGATAAGTCAGACCGTCAAATACATCTGATTGGTTATCACAGAATATACAATCAAAGTGCATTTCCTGCCACACTGGTCGTATCTCTCATTCTTATCCATTCACTTAAGTGACTGGTTTTTACTAAAGATTCATGTTTATCTGAATTTCATTAACTCTTTAAAGATTTATTCTCAACTTGGAGTGGTTTTCATTTTTTAATTCAACATTTTCAGTTCTTGCTAATATATCCAACTGATATTATGCCTAAATCATTCATCAGCTCCACTGGCTTAAAAAAGAAAACAAGACATGTCTACAGCCATGCCATCAGCTCTGTGAGGCTGATGGAAATGCCATTAGCTTTGCAGGTAATTGGTCACAAAGCAAAGTATTGGACAAAATTAAGTTTTGACCTGATAATGGCCCCAGAGGAAAGGTCAGGGGATGACCTAAGTTATTACATTTCATCCTGAGGGAGACATGAGTGTGTGTACCAAATGTCATGGCAGTCCATCCTATGTTTAACAGCCCCCACCGGATGTGACCTCCTTCATAGTAATGTTCACAGATGCACCCCTGACAGGGTGAAGGGGCACCTGCCTGTAGAGAGTGATAGGTAGTGGGAGGCCTTCAGGGTAAAACTGACATATCAACCTCCTCGAACTTCAGGCTGTGCTCTTGGTTCTCCAAGACTGCCTGATGCGGGTTCGGGGAAGTCATGTGTCGGTAAGAACAGACATCTGCACCACGGTTGACCAAATCAACAGGCAGGGTGGAGTCCGATCCACAGCCCTGTTGAAGATGGCGGAGAACCTGTTGTTGTGGGCTTCAGAACACCTCCTGTCTCTGAGAGCCCTCCACATTCTGGGTCCAGATAACAGGGGTGCTGACGTCACATTAAGAGGCCCTCTGGCAAATGAGTGGTCTGCACAACGAGGTGGTCATCCTGATAGCCCTGGACCACTGCTCAGCGCTGTAGTACACAGAGATGGCCTGCATGTTGGTGGCCCAGCTCTGGTCCACCCCTCAAGTTTGGGGGGCCCTGTCCCAGGAGGCGAGCTTGATAGGCGCACTGCCTACGTTGGGCCAGCCTCTCCAGGCTTGTCTCCTGAGAAGGACAGACTCATGTGGGCTGAACTGTCTGCACAGGTGGTACAGACCATCCAGGCAGCGAGAGCAGGATCCACCATTGTTTGCTACAAAGCAAAGTAGTTGTGATTCCTATGCTTGTGTGAGGAAAGAAGAGGAAAGAACCGGACCCCCTGACGTGCAGTGGGGGAGATTGATGGGATGATATATTGTCCATTTCCATCACAATTTAGCTCACTGTTTGATCTATACTAACCCTTTCAAACTCAAACTCAAACCAAAATATGTTCAGAGACATCTTTCCAAACAACATTTTGATGTTGAGTAATTCTGCAAACCCAAGATTATGTTTAATTGTGGAGATTTTACTTCATGAACAGCAAACTACTTCCTGCACTGGAACTGAACATTAGCACTGGATATTTATGTCAGCACATACTGCAGAAATGTCTACATAATACCTATATGACTATATACTAAAATGTGCATTTTAGAATGGTAGGATTCATATAAAAATGACAATATTGCCTTTTAATTAGGCGATCCAATAGTTTTGTGCTACAGCATGGCACTAACATGTCAAGGGATGGGGTTCGGTTGGATTTGATCAAAATATATGTAATTTGCTCTTTCTGTACATCACTGCAGTCTTTTAGTGAAAGTCAGATGACTCAACAAACAGAGGATAAGATTTACAATAAACTTCTGACTAACTAAATGTACATTTTTTAAGGAGGTACTGATGCCTCTTAGCCTTTAAATATATATAGCACATAAAATACTGCACATATTGTAAATATAATGTCTCCTGGTCTGGTGTAAAATCCTGCAACAATGTCTGTAGCATCAGAAATTGTGTACAATTTTAAAAAATGCATCCAGCCATTTGCCACACTGACACACAAAGATAGAGGGGCTGTCTTGAATATTGTGGGAGGCAGCCAATCCAGATGTTCCACATCATCAATGATGACCCGCCCACTGTGCCTGTCAGTCACATCAGCAGGAAGAGCTGATGACTCTAGTCAGGGGGCTGGTGAAAGGAGAGCAGAGCACAACTCTGTCACAGCGCTATCACAGAAACTAATTCAGCTGCAGGTAGTTTAGAATTTCTAACTCAACTAACCTGCATGTTTTGATCTGAGGAAGGGGACTTGTGTGAAAAGGGGAGAAAATCACAAATAAAATAACCCAGCTGAGATTTGAACCCAAGGCTTTGTTGTTGTGAGGCAGCATATTAATCACTGAGAGACAAAAGGGTGTTTTTTGTAGTAAAGGGAAGTTTTTTCACA
The DNA here is from genome assembly GCF_914725855.1 of Thunnus albacares. Taxonomy (NCBI): domain Eukaryota; kingdom Metazoa; phylum Chordata; class Actinopteri; order Scombriformes; family Scombridae; genus Thunnus; species Thunnus albacares. Next base: position 24,345,405 of record NC_058115.1, read on the forward strand.
TGCAGTAAAACAGTAAAAATACCACCTTGCTACCCCATGAACAGTGGTGGACACATTCACAATAACAAGACAGAGCCAGCTGACACTATAATGCAGTCAAGTGCAACACTATAGGCTCTGATATCAAAAAGAAGTAGAAGTTTCTGACACAGCTCTACTTTCTTCTCCTACTTGCAAGATGTATAGATGTACATATTTGTGGCACACAAACACTATGTGTTTATGGAGTTTCTTCTGGAGTTACTTTCATGTACTTTTGTCCTGTTTTGTACTTTCTGCTTTTTTTCCACTCCTAGTAATCGATACACAAACAGACACAGATAAACACGCATTTACAGTCAACACTGGCCAAAAAATGTTGCACGGAAAGTTAGTCATTATTGTGTTTGCGCCTTCAATGTAAGGTGTGAATTCAAAGAGGCTTTTCTTCCTTTCTACTTAAGCAACAGGAAGCTGGGCTTGCACTGCTCTTTCACCTCTTTTAAAGGCTAGTTGAATAACATTAAATTATTGTCATGATTATTGTTAACATCACAACATCTTACAGTGTTAGGGTGCAAAAGGGCTGGGGAGACACAACTTTAGAGTTACCCTATATCATGACTATTACACTTTTCTGTGATTCAGTGCTTTTCATTGGGAGTACTACTCATTCACTGGTCCCACTCCAGTCTGTTTGAACCATGATCTTAAGTTCAGTTTGCCCGATTATCTGCAAATAGGTTTGACAACCTTGCTAAAGTGTGTTCCAACATGCATCACTTGGCGTAGTGATGGACTTGTAGTATGTCCAAATGAATGGTGAATGAATCAATACCTTTACATAAAATTATAATAAAATATGAACTTATATAAAGACTGTGTATTGCAGATATGACTGTAGGTGTCTATGGTTGCACCTTTAAAAACACAATTTAGAGACATTATTTGTTCTTAAAATGAGCATTTCAAACAATCATTTCAACCTGTTCAATAAAAAATGGTCTGCTGAAGCCTCATGCAGCTTTTCTCTCCCGCTTTAAACTTGTTAAGCCCACAGTCACATCTATTCTGAGTAAACAGTCTCAGTGGTTGGTCAAAGGGTGGAGAAATGGCCCACCACAGCTTTTGTCTAACAGTGTAGCTGTTGCATGTGGCTTTGCTCAGTTGTTCTCAAGACAGACATGCAGTATGCATTTGCAAAGTGCTGTGAGACAAGAAAAATGGAGGTGTTAATTTTTTGCAGCTGTCCCCTTACATTTTATACCGCATATTTTAGTAATGTTCTTAAAGAAAGGAACATCAACTTAACAGCAAGTTCTCCACATCACTTGACTTCCTGTGTGGTTTTAGCCACATTTCCTCTGGCTTTCCCCTGCAACTGCCCCTCAAAACTGCAGGCTACCACCTACTCTGTAGTTAATGTCATTTCAGAAGTCTCTTTTCCTCTTCTTAGGTTGTTGTCATAGTGAAGTTCTAATCAGGCTATTTCACAAACAAAACAACACAAACTACAGGTCCAGGATGAGTTTAGCCTAGCTTAGCACAAATACAGAAAGCAAAACAGATAGTGTATACAGAGAGACAAGAAATACACCTTTCAGCTCCAACAGTGTCTGGTTTACAGTGTCTTGTTAGCTAGCGAACTGTATACCAGTGCTTCCAGAAACATCATTGGGGTTTTGTCTTTACTGTGAGGACAGGATGTTTTTGTTGTCTGCAGGCCCAGTTGTCGTGGTTTAGGAAATAGCTCCAATGCGTAGGATGACTTCCTATGAAAAGCCCTGCACACCCATGGTACACCCACACAGGTGATTTCACTTATTCTGGTTTATTCTCAGATGTGTGTGGGTGTCTACAGGCTGTTTGACTGAAATCTATGTGACTCTATTGTAAGCTTTATTGCATCTGTTTCACCTTTATCATTGTAACTATTTCAAATAATCAAGTGACGTCATGTAGCCTACACTCTGCCATAGCTTTGCCCACATTCAACCTCAACAGACATCTAACCAGCCAAATGGATTGAAAACACCTTTGTGTGTGGGTTATATTTTCATTGTTTCTCACCAGAACACGTTGCTTGCTCCTTTGAGGCATACTGTAACTCTTTCCTTTACTTAAAAAATTGAAATCTACATTGTTTACAGCCTTATTTGCTAGCTAGCTATGATCTTCTTTGTGTAGCAGTGCTATGTCTCTTGCCACACGCATGTACACTCACCGGCCACTTTATTAGGAACACCTGTGCAATCTAATGCAATCCAGTACAACAGCTCTGCAATAAATTCTACTTATACAAAGCTTTTATGTTTTCAGTTTTTGTTGACATTATCAGAAAGATGATAATTCTACTTTATGTTTATTATTGAGAACGTAGTGGGTGGTGTTGGTGTACTGGAATGCATTATATTGAAAAGTGTGTCTAATATTTTGTCCCCCTCATGAAGATTAATAGAGTGGACAAAATATTAGGAACACCATTCAATATAATGTACTCCAGTACACCACCACCACCAACTACGACCTCAATAATAAACATAAAGTAGAATTATCACCTTTCTGACAATGTCAACAAAAAACTGAAAATGTATAAGCTTCATAAATGTAGAATTTATGGCAGAGCTGTTGTATCAGATTGCATTAGATTGCACAGGTGTACCTAATGAAGTGGACAGTGCATGTATATCTCTTATCAACGGGAAATGGATCACTGGTTTGTTAAATCTAGGGGGAAGTTCATGTTCTACATTTTAGCCAATCACTATGATTTCCCCTCCATAAACCTTTATCACCTTACGACCAAATTTTCCATCTGGGTGGGAGGATATCAGTTGTAGAAGACAAGAGTGCTATACCACAATGATCCGACGACTGGCTGATTTGATTCTTCTTACTGCAGTGTGTAAGTACAATTCTTATCATGTGTAGGAAACCATTGTCTATACTGAACAGTCTGTAATAACAATGCATATGAGACAAAGCACTGTAAAAATCTTGACAAATTCTACATTTTTCATTATTTTAGTGCTGTTTTCTAGTAAGTCTCTTCTGTTTTTCTTCAGCTCTGATTCAGACTGCAGAGGTTCCTCACCTGATCTCACAGACTTTGGTTGAACCTGGTGACAATGTTACTTTTCACTGTCCAGTCTTTGAGAAGGACAAATTCTTTCACTGGTATAAGCAGCCTCTTGGACATATGGGCCAAGCAGTCGCCTCTGGACTTGTTGGCAAAATAACAGTCAGTGAACAATTTAGAGAGTCACGTTTCACATTCACAAGAGAGGATGCTCAGTATTCTCTCATCATCAGAAATGTAAGCAAAGAGGATGAAGCGACATATTTCTGTCAAAATGGAGCATCATATTCACAGACTTTCGTCAATGGCACATTCTTGGCTGTGAACGGTAAAAATAATCTTAAATGTATCTTATGTCAATGATCATTTTAGTTTTTAAGTCATTCAAATAATGTAGATTGTGAATTCTTTTTTGTTGCATTTTTAATGTTATTTTTCTAAATCACGCAGACAACAATCAGCGCAAATCAGTCTATGTGAAACAAAGTCCGGAGACAGCATCAGTCCAGCTGGGAGACGTACTGACTCTCCAATGTTCACTGCTCTCCAAGAACACAACAGAAAACACAGATCGGTGTCCAGGTGTACGCAGTGTGTACTGGTTCAGGTATCCTGGATCAGGAGGATTTCATCCAGGCGTTGTTTACACTCACAGAAACAGGAGTGATAAACCTGTGGAGAGGAGCTGTGTCTACAGTCTGTCCAAAACTATACAGGACTCCTCTGATACTGGGACTTACTACTGTGCTGTGGTTACATGTGGAGAGATCCTGTTTGGTGAAGGAACTAAAGTGGACACAAGTATGTATTTACAGTTGTATTTAAATCATAAAGAGATTTCGCATATGGATTTAGACAACTTAAAATATATTAAACTTATAGTTTTTTTTATTAAACTGTTGTTTTATTCTAAGTTTAAGACAGTAACTTGGTGGTGATAAAAACATGATGCCAATAGTTATCAACAAAATCTTTATCCCATTGTGTAAACTTTAATACCTTAAACATTTAATATCCAGAAATATTGAAAAAGGAATTAATTCAGTGGTAATAAATACATTGTTTTTTAGGAGAAGCGTACAAACATATGTGCCTCACTCCATCTATGTGGAATATTTCACCCAAAACTCAATTAAACATTATATTTAAACATCATAATTACTCTAGTAAACATACACATAAAAAGTGAAAGTAAAACAGGTAAAATACTCAACAGTTAGGCCATCCCAACAGTAATTTAACAGTTTCAGTATTCTATATTTCATTAGCAACAAACAAGGGCTGTGTTCAAAATCACTCACCATATTCACTACTCCCTATGTAATAGACACTTAATAGTTTACTCAATAGTGAGCAGTATATCAAGATTTGAGATATTCACTAATCATTGTCATTTGGTGTCATCAACATCAGCTATAAGTTGTGCCACAGTATTTTCACATCTATAAAATGTGGAGCATTGCTTTGTGGGATTGTTTGCAGAAAGTAGTGTAGGCCAACATGCTATGAACACTACTGTTTTAATTCCATTGTGGAATTTTTGAGGGCACTACATAGCGGATATATATTTAACACACTCTGCATTTGGACACTCAAATGAAATGGCCTAAGGTAAATGTAGTGCACTATATTGTAAACAGGCAGTAATTTCGGACACAGTCATTAGCTCCAGATAACTAGTGAAGTGGCTAGCTTTGTTAGCAGTAAGCTGAGGACACTACTCCAACAAGGGCATTTAAGAGATAAAAGATGTCTTTGCTTAGTCACAAATCTGATAAAAGGCTGGATGCACATGCATCATATTCACACGGTGGCCATTTTCCTGACGTCACACTCAGGGTGGGAACCTGTCATGTGAAGCTTGTGTGAGAATGGCGAGATGGTTGTGTGAACTTCATTTTTTATATGTAAAATTGATCTGATAAGAGTTACACAGACCCACAGTTGTAATATTATTGACTTTTTAACATTTACATAAGCCAATGGATTCATTTGTCATCTGACTGCTTTAATGGCGCTAACATTGACATTAATGTTAATTGCAGACTTCAGGTTTGCTATCCTAACATTACAGTGTTTACAATGTGGGCCGGGCAGGCTCCGGTCTTACCTTCAACATTGTGGATGTAAGCTTCAATCCAATTGCTGTATCCTTTTTTTTTTTATCAATTTGGTCAGAGAAAGCGATGGTAGGATTAGGGTTAGTCAAGTCAAGTTTTTCAACCATCTTGCACAGCCTTTCTTTGACAGTGTTCAAGTCAATCAATCAATCAATCAATTTTTATTTATATAGTGCCAAATCACAACAAAGGTCATCTCAGGGCACTTTTCACATAGAGCAGGTCTAGACCCTACTCTTTAATTTGCAGAGACCCAACAATTCCCCCATGAGCAAGCACTTGGTGATAGCGGTAAGGAAAAACTCCCCTGTAACGGGTAGAAACCTCAAGCAGAACCCGGCTCTTGGTGGGCGGCCATCTGCTTTGACCGGTTGGGTTGAGAGAGTGAGAGTGTGTGAACATGTATCCTGTAGTGTGTGATGCACCATTATTTTCAAATCTTGTAGTGTGTGCATATTTAGAACATCTGTGAAGTTTTTTTGACCATCTTGCACAGGCTTTACTTGACAGTGTTCAAGTGTGTGAACAAATATCTTGTCGTGTGTGATGCACCATTACTTTCAAATCTTGTAGTGTGTCCATGTTTGACATTATCTAGATTAGAGAGAAGAACATCTATGAAGTTTTTCCTTATGTGCGTGATGCAACCCGATTTCAAAATTGGTTAGGATTTTAAAACTCCTGTAGACTGAGCCCGGCTTTAAGCGGCACCTACAATAGAGTTGGGCCAGTAGTGGTTGTTATTAGCAGCAGAATGTTAAACTGAAACCAACATCAATGTACCAATTTTGCCTGCTGACAAAACGTAATTACTGTGGTTTTTTAAATGTATTTATAGTAGCAAATGTTGACAGTCAATTATTTAATATCTTTGGATTGTTTTCTGGTTCCGGGCTCAGGATTGGATCCAGTTGTCCTTGTACTTGGAGCACTGTTGGTCTGCTGTGTGACTGTGATTGCTGTTCTTATTTTCTACATTAACATGAGGAGAGTTTGTGAACATTGCAAAGGTATGTTCACTGTATTTTGCTTTCTGTTTCAGTTAAAGTCCCCTCAACTCAACGTATTGTTACTTCACTTGGATGTTGGACCTTCACTGTGCAGAATGATGTATTGTATGTACATGTTTGACTCTCAAACATTGTTTTCATTAGCACAGGGAAAATTTCTCTCTGCCAACGTTAAATCTTTAAAGGCTGTTTTAAGTTGATTTTCTATATTTTTCTTATTGTCAACAAATCTCAGGTGCAGAGCCAAACCAACCATGAATTGATCCTATTTGTGTGTATCCAAAGTCAGATACATCCTATTCCCCTGTGATGCAGACCTCTATAGTTATCCAAATTTTTGTCAGGGAACCACACCGCTGCACTGGGTAACATGTTTATTCATTATGAAGAGTATGGGCACAGTAGTTTGTTTAGAAACAGTTCCAAAGACTATTAACAGCAATCACTTCTTTTCGTTGTTTCAGTGTCAAAAGTGTAAAAAATACATTTTTATAGTGATAAAATATTGTAAACCTTAAGGAGTGAACAATTTTATGACTTCACTATCCTGTATGTTTTTTTGTTTTTTTTTAATTATTTTAATTTCCCTAAGTAGAAGTAACTTCTACTGGTCGATGAATGTTCTTTCATCATGTGAATAATGATTGTGTCCTTTTTGTATATTGAGCATTTAATTTCAGGTGTTATATGGCATTACAAACTGTAGTTTCCCATGAGCAAAACACTTCACCTCTAACTGCTCAGTCCTCTGGTAGACTTGGTCAAGGGGCAGCCAAGGGTCTGAAGTGAACTGCAGAGACAACTGTGTAACTAATGTGAACAAAGATTTGCTTTGTTTATTTCTGTCTTTTAATGAGACACAAATCACACTGATACAACAGCAGTAAACACACTGAAGGATTTGCTTTTATTAACAGGAACAACAGGAGCTTCTCATAATCTTAGACATGACAAGTCAACAGTGGATCAATCAAATGACCCGGTAATTATGCTTCTGGTAAATATGTGACGGTGTGTTGCCCTGTTTGCACTGGCTAGGTCTAGTGATCTTGATGTAGGAGTGTAATGAATATTTTGCCAACTTTTTCCTTTTTTCTTTGGTCAGATCAAGAAGTTACAAAGTAAAATAAAATAAATTCACTGTTAAGTAACATAATGTTTTTGCTATATGATAAACATGAATAAAATCAAGTGGTATGAATACAAAACAGATCACTGAGAAATATCATAGGAGTATTTTAAAATAGTATAGTGACATTAGAAATGACATAAAAGAATGTTAAATTGCTTTTTTAAAAGCAGTTCTATTCAATAATACAACACATCTGCTGCTTTCACGATAGAGGAATGAATAATCAATAAGACATTTAGGCTAATGACACTGACTAAATAAGTCACGTAAGAAAGTAACCTCATTGTTCAGTTAATGATGTAACAGTCATGATCTCTTAATTATTTAATAACACACAAATATATTTTTTGCAGGATGGTGAAGCAAAGGCAGTAAACTATACAGCGCTGGATTTCTCCACGATGAAAGTGAAAAGAGGGAGTAAAATGAGGAGAGAGAACACACAGTGTGTTTACTCTGTTGTTAGATCAGATTACCACACCCAGAAACACTCCTCTCTATAGGCAGAGTATGACCTTTACACTGCTCCCCAACTCTCTGCAGAGGTCTGTAGCTTAGCTCGTTTTAGGGTGTACAGTATATTATGTGCACGGACAGTGACAGGAGGAAGTTGAACATCAGTCTTCTTGAAATTCTTCACAAAATTCAAATTTCATGATGCACATTTGTTTATGTAAAACAAAAGCAGAACATATATACAAAGACTGATGTCTTTTAGTATAATACCTTAACATGGCATTGATAGTAGATGTGGGTGAAGGGGGATTGTTCAAACCTTAAAAATGTAGATCAGATAAAGGAGGCAAATAGGAAATCATCCTCATGAATCATTTTAAGATGAATGTTTCAAGTTACAGTTTGGGTGTCATCACAAGCTTCTTTGAGGAATTGAATAAAAAAAAATCCACAAACATTAAACAAAATGTAAAAGATACGGTATGTTAAAGATTATCCCAAAATGTTTAACTATTAAATGTGGATACTTTCATGATGATTCATTCCTGTTTTTGAAGTAAATAAAAGATATTGGTGTAGACACAATTTTCCTCCCTTGTTTTTGCATTCCTTTTCCTTGCTTTGCCAGTTGTCTTCTTGGTCAGTGCAGAATAAACCAAATAGTCCTCATATATCTGAGGAAATAAATCATGCATGTCAATATAAAAAGGTGCAAACAGAAAAAAAACATGCTGATAACTTTTCTCGTGACATATTCTGTTTAAATTCCTTACCTGCTGACCACCACTGGTTGTTTCAGCATGTGTTTGCAGAGCAGCGGCAGCTTTATTATGAATATAATAATAATAATTAAAAACGGAAAATAATGATAAATAATGATCAGCAACACAGGCTTCATTGGTTTTACTTTACCAGCGATAAATGGTCCAGTAATCTGACTTATACACAACTCTAATATGAATCTAAAGATTTTACAGTTTTTACCAAATACTGCTTGACAGACTGATATTTGAGTAGTTTCCTTAACTTACCGTTGCAACAATCACAAGATTTTTTCTTAACAACCAGACTTATAGCCAAAGCAGCACACAGCAGAAAGATAAGTGTGTTGGCCTTCTGTAAATCCCACCAGCTGACAACTGAAGCAATATGAAAAGAAGGAAATTATTTAACATTAAGAAGTAGTAATTATAATGTTGGTATTATGATAAGATGATGTTTCATGAAGAACAAATGTTTTTGTTAGTTGATCTAAAGGGATTATACTTGACTCCTGATAAAACACACACATATATGATGATTTCATCATTAAACAGAAATTAATTTACCTTCAATGATGAGTTTAGTTCCATTTCCAAATAATATCTCTCCACATGTGGCCACAGCACAGTAATAAGTCCCAGCATCAGAGGAGCTGATGTTTTTAGAGAAGCGATAGACACAGCTCTTTGGAGACGAGTGAATGCCAGTTTTCTTTCTACATTCATCACGGCTACTTCCATCAGTGTAGATGAGGTCTGGATGAGATGCATCTGATCCGGCTCTGAACCAGTAAACACTGTGTACTCCTGGACACGTCTTGTTCTCGTATTCAGGGAGGACTGAACACTGGAGAGTCACAGAGTCTCCTGGACGGACTGGATCAGATACTGTCGGCCACTGAACAACAGTATAGTTTGATGTCCTTTCAGTGTTTCCTATGCAATGCAAAACTATGTTAAAAACTTGAGACCCCCACACACATTTTGAAAACTGGTATTGAAGTATATCTCAAATATAAATTTAAGTATTGTAATGAAATTGTGAAGTTTGGTGACAATTTAAAGTTAAAATAAGATAAATCACATTATTACCTTTTACTAACAAATATGTCCCACTCCATTCAACATTAGTCCACTCCATGACTGCACAATGGTACATTCCCTCGTCTTCTCGGGTTGTCTTCAGAATGGTCAGGCTTTTAAAATTCTTATCTTTATGTACCTCCACTCTTGAGTGAGAAAAATGTGGTCCATACTCAGGTTTTGTAGATTTAAACACTTTCACAATTAATTTCAGAGTATCACCGGCACTCTGCTTGTACCAGTAGAGATTTTTAAAGCTGAAATCCTCATGAGATATAGCACATGTCAAGTTTGCAGGTTCACCAAGTTGAACCGTGATCACCGGAATCAGCGTATCTGAATTAAATGAAAATATAGAATACACATTGTAAATAACAGTTACTGTATAATGTGCACAATGTATTATGCAAAAAGACAATATATGAACCTCCAAACATCTTGTCAAACTGCGAATTCTTAATGGTATAGAGAATGCACAGAATTAGATGGCACTTACATCCTTGATGAAGAACAAGCAGTGTTGCCCATAACACGATCATCTTCACATTGTCTCTTGTTAGGAACCTTTCTGGTATTTCACTGAGTAAAGGAGGTGATGTAACTTGGCCACGACACTGAATGTCACATTGAGAAATGCATGTGATTGGTTAACACAGAATCTAGATTCAAATTGCACTTCCTGTCACATGAAGACAATGGAGTAGAAGCTCTGCTGGGTCTTTGTGGTGGTCACATACAGGTACTCTTTGGATACTTCAGGTGTACTGTGCTTATTCCATCTTGTGAAGAGCTCATTACATGGGTGGGATATAGTCTGGGATATGTTTTGTGACCCACATAGGGTCGACCTTTATCAGGGTCATTGTCAGCAGTAGCTTACACACCTATAGTGTATTACAGTAATGAGTTGAGTGGGAGGATAGTTCTCTATAAATGTGCAAGCCAAAAACAAGGAAGTGATGCATGATCAATAGACAGCAGAGGGAAGGAGGGAACAGAAAGGGGAGGGAAGGGAGATGAAAGGAAGGGAAGGAGGGAGAGAGAGGAGAGGGGTGGGGTGGGAGGGTAAACCTAAATGTTAAAAAGAAGATATAACGTGGCTACCAAGTCAAAGTTGACTTAATCCATATGTACACATGATAAATTCACCAATCTCTCTGTCTCTCTCTCTCTCTCTCTCTCTCTCTCTCTCTGTATATATATATATATATATATATATGTAAAATTCACACACAAATTCACTGTGTGTGTGTGAGTGTGAATTTATATATATATATATATATATATATATATATATATATATATATATATATATATATTCTGAAGTAACATTCACAAAAAATGAGAAAAATCATTGAGACCAGTGATGCTTTCAGGTGTACAGTGCAAAACGTCTTGTGTTGGAGTAGTATTTTAGGTGGGTTGCCTCCTATAGTGTCTTTTTCAATGACTTCTAACACCATGACTCTCAGTGTATTGGGGTTGCCATGTCGCGTTCACACATAATGTGAAGCCATAGCATAATCAACATTTTTTGTGCTTATTTTCTGCATTTTTCTGTTCAGCAATTCTGTCTTTTAGTCCTCTTTATGTTCATCCTACATAGAAACAACCACAGGGGCACTCCAGTCAATAAACAACATGTGTAGTGTTGCAATTGGCAAAGCGTCTCATTTGATATGTGTAAGATGCACTCCCATCTTAAAAATGATTGGTTTTCACAACATTATCACGATGATTACAACTCCCACATTTAAATATTCCAGCTAGTGTAATGGGTAGCTTGGTTAGCAGTAAACTAATCGTAGAAAAACCAAATCACAAAATCACCATATAATGAATAGAGTACCTACAGACAACGCTCAAACAAGGGCATTTAGGGAGAAGATAGATATCTTGTCAACACTTGTTTGGTCACCTTTCTGGTAGGACTGAGTATGTTTCACTGGGAGGATGCAGGTCTAGACCGCTCCCTGTCACCTGTGGTGTTCCACAAAGATCGGTTCTCGGCCCCATCCTGTTTACTCTCTACATGCTCCCCCTTGGACGTCTCATGATCAGACACAGGATGTCTTTCCATTGCTATGCTGATGATACCCAGCTGTACATCAAAACAGCCCCAAGTCCTTCTGCAGCCATGTAATGCCTCAGCACCTGTCTTAAGGAGATAAAGACTGGATGAGCAGAAATTTCCTCCAGTTAAAAAGCAGCAAAACTGCAGCTCTCCTTATTGGCTCTCCACACCAGATTCAGTCATCCCCCATACATCATCTCACCTGACAGCCAGGACTTCCCCCTTTCCTCCTCAGTCACTAATCTGGGTGTTAGGTCTGACCCTCAGCTCACTTTTGATGACCATTTAAGACGTCTGTGCAAAACTTATTTCTACCATCTCAGAAATCTCTCTAAACTCTGCCCCTCTCTAACCCCGTAAGATGCAGAGAAACTTGTCCTGACCTTTATCTCCTCAAGACTGCACTACAGCATTGCACTCTTAACAGGGATCCCTGGCAGGAGCATCCAGAGGCTCCAGTACATTCAGAACAGTGCTGCCAGATGAGAGTGCGAATACACGAACATATAACACCAATTCTTTTTTCACCGCACTGGCTCCCTGTCTCCTTAAGGGTTGACTACAAAGTCCTGTTACTCACATACAAATCAACAGACATGCATCTCCCTACTTACAGGAAGATAACCTTGCGTGCCAGATGGTTTGTACACAGAACCATCGTCCCTGGAAACTGTTTGGAAAAGGGCAGGCACTTTGAAAAAATACTTGGCAGTTGATAGGATGAACCATCTGTCTATCACTGCTTATAACTGTCTTACCTTGCAAGGCAGCTGGATTTGCCAGATCATGAAATCATGCAAGAATCCTCATAGGATGCTGATTGGTTTGACTCACTGGTGGCTGTTTTCACATTCATCAACTGAAAGTGGAAAGTTTTTTTCGGTGAGCATAGAGAAACTTTCCTCTTAATTAATCACAGAGAAACTTTCCTCTTAATTAATCACAGAGAAACTCTCCCTCTGACAGCTTTCTAGTATCAAACTTTCTAGTATCAAACTTTCTAGTATCAAATTCTGCACATAAATAATTTTGCACAGTGAAGTTCAAACATCCAACTGTAACAATAAGTAAAATACATTTTTGAGTGGAGGAGGACTATTTTAGTTATGAAAAACATACGGGTCAAATTACTTATAATCCTGTGTTTTGTTCCTCTGTCTTTGTCTAGCTCATTGAGTCTGGACTGTGACACAACCTGGTGTTCCTATCAAAAACCCCAAAGACCAGAGGTCCAGCTTCACCCTGTGTCTACACAGTAAACGTAGCATGAGCAGCAGAAGCAGCGAGTGCAATGGAGGCGTTCAGGTGATGCGTGTAAAATGGAGGAAAATAGACTTGAAGCATAAATGAATGCTGGTGCAGACAGCTGCATAGATTACATGCGCATGAAAAACATGTCTGACACACTTGCTGTCTAGACACGGGGTTAGGCCGCATTCACACCAAATCTGGCAAAGCAGGAAAAACAGCAGCAGCAACAACAGAGAAAGAGAGAGAGAGAGAGAGAGAGTGAGGGAGGGAGCAAGAGAGAGCAGCAGTGGTCGAGGGAGCTAGAGAAGAGGGGGGCGGCAGTAACAAGAACAAAGCCGTGAGTTCTAAAGCACAAATAAACACGCCCACACCTGAACAACAACCAAATCTACATAGGCCTATGACAAGTATCAACAGTATGAGCTGGGATGTTTCAACATGTACAACTGACCATCAATGTAGCAGGTTACTGTTAACATATAACTTTAATTATTCTGTCATAATGTGTTAAAGAAGTTTGTGATGCTATCTATCCAGATATGCTAACTATCCAGGCTGCTTAAAAGATTAGTGAAGTCTGTCACATATTAGAGAGCAGACACCAGGAGATGAGAGTAGAGATATGGACGTATGAGAATAGCATGCTACTGTTTGAAGCAACTTTTGGTTTAGTTTCTGTCTGCATCTATTTGTTAATCTAAATGAACTGAAACCAACACTGAACTCAGTGCATCAATAGCGACACAGGAAGAGGGTCACGTAGCCGAGTGAGGCCCAGATCCTGTTGTTGGCAATTTTAGTATTTTGGAGTGGTAGTAACCGGTACAGCCATAAGACTTAGCAGTGATTGAAACCAAATATTTGCGGTCTTCACATTATCAGGGATTATCATCATTACCATTAAATTGCTTAATACACAATGACTGTTACACGCGTAAAACAAAGGAAATACTTCCACAGGCAGTTCAAAACCAGTTTGTCTCATATGTTCCAAGACCGTGGCTATTGTGAAGTGCCTCTACAGACAAAGTACAAATCTTTTGCGCAAACACAGTGTGAGCAGCACATTTAGCAGCAGCAGTAGCAGCAGTGAGTCAACTGTTGTAAACAGTAGTCAACACAGGAGGCGTTCAGGTACATGGTGGAGTGTAGGTCACCCGCGTTTTGGAAGCGCTCAGAACACAATACATAATGACTGTAGTTATGCGCCTAAAACAAAGTAAATACTTCCAACGGGCAGTTCAAAACCAGTTTGTCTCATATGATCCGAGAATGTGGCGATTGTGGAGCGCCCCGACAGACAAAGCACAAATCTTTGGAGCAAACATACCCACTATGCCTTCCAGACAGAAAATAGAAACATTTTAAGAGACCAATACGATTGATCCACTTCATTTTCGGATGCACATTGTTTTATTTTTTAAATGCAGCCCTTATTTTACTTGAAATGAGAAAAAAATATCTATTTACTGTCAGAGTATTAATTATTTATAGCATCTGTATATAATATAATGTTAGTTATATTATAATAATAATAATTGGAGTGTAGGTCACCTGCATTTTGGAAGCGCTCAGAACACAATACATAATGACTGTAGTTATGTGCCTAAAACAAAGTAAATACTTCCAACGGGCAGTTCAAAACCAGTTTGTCTCATATGATCCAAGAATGTAGCGATATATAATACTCTGATACTGTCAGAGTATTAATTATTTATAACATCTGTATATAATATAATGTTAGTTCTTTCATGTTGTTGGTGTATATACTCATTCACACCTCACATCAACTGTGTTCATTTTTCTATGCTTTGAATTAGCAGCTGGAAGCCAAGCAATCGGCCCGTTCTGAACAGACACTGCACTAGTTCATCATTAAACAAGACATTCAGTCAGTCAGTCAAACTTTATTAAACTAGAGGCAAACTACACTGATTGTGATTTTTAAAATAAACACATCATGGCTAAAATTAAGATAGATGAGAATGTAAAAAAGATGTAAAAAAGTGTTTGGGAAAGAATAGTGCAGTAAAGGTTAAACGTTGTGTTCTTAATTTAATCATTAGTTTGGTATCTGTTGTCATAATGTATATTTCTTAATTAAGAAGAAAGCACAGCTACACAACCACCAATTCATTTTAATGCAATACTTTGGCATGGCATTGAAACAGATGTGGGTCATGCAGGAAATTAATAGACTTAAAAATACATGATATACACTCTGATAAAAACTCACACAATAAAACAAACATTCATGGTGGGACACCTACTCTATAGGTCTATCACCAAGAACTCATTTCCTTAAACATATACAGTATATACATGTATAAATGAAATGGCAAAAGTAAATATAATACATGTTGCAGATTATCAACAAAAAAAAAATTCACCAACTCAAGAGCTGAATGTGTACATCAGTATATCTCCCACACAATGTGCCATATAAACATTATATCAGCATCAAATTTGTGTTTAGACTGTTAATTCAACCTGAGAGCACTGGCATCAGTGTAGGTGATATCTTCCTCTGCAGTTTTTCTATGCCTTGTCCTGGATTTCCATTTCTTGCTTTTGAAGGTTGCTGCAGAATAAACCAATGAGTCCTCGTCTCTCTGAGTATAATATAAAACATATAAGAAATATATGTGTCAAAAGTGAAATAGAAGATGTCAAAATTTATTTAGAGAGAAAAACATACTGATAAGCTTTCCAGCTACATTTTATGCTTGTATACCTTACCTGCCAACTTTGCTGAACACCACTGGCTGCAGTATTTGTGTGCAGATCAACTGCAGCTGTATTATAAAATAAAAACACAACACTCATATGAATCATGTGAATCTAATTTTGTCAAATATGTTTGATTAATCAATGTATGAGTGACTTCTCTTACCGTTACAACAGTCACAAGATTTTTTCTTGATTTTCTTGATTGAATAAATGAGAACGACTATAACAATCAGACTGAGAGCCAGAGCAGCACACAGCAGAAAGAGAACTGTATTGTCCTTCTGCGAATCACAGATGTTGACTGCTGAAACAGTATGAAAAGGTGCAAATAATGAAAGTTTAGAATGAATAAAAGTGTAATTATTTATTTTTTTAAAATTATTATTTATGTTATTTAATAAGATGTTAAAGTACATTAAGGATACAAACTAGACATAAATAGGGTAATTCCCCCATTAGACAGAAATATTGTTTGATGCAGTTACCTTCAGTGTTGAGTTTTGTTCCATTTCTACTCAGTGTCTCCCCACATGTGGTCACAGCACAGTAGTGAGTCCCAGTATCAGAGCTGCTGACATTGTTCCTGGAGAAGTCGTAGACGCATTTCTGTAAAAACTGAGTGTAAAGACTCTTCTCACTTCGATCATCACTGTTTTCATGAGTATAAATAAAACTGGCGTTAAATTTATCCAAACTGGCACTGAACCAGTAAACACTGTGTTCTTCTAGACATGTTTTGTTTGCCGAGAGGACTGAACACTGGAGAGTCACAGAGTCTCCTGGACGCACTGGATCAGATGGAGAGACTGTAGTGATATCTGTATGTGGTCTTCGTCCTTGGAAATTGAAAAAAGGATAAAAACTTCAAAGATTAATTTATATGTTCAAGTCTGGAAATTTTATGTAAATTACGATAGACGCTTTGCTGTATTTACCTTGAAGTTTTAGATGTGTTCCTCTCAAAAATATCAACTGTTGTTGTGATGTTGTCACACAATAGTAAAATCCAGTATCACTAAGCTTTGCTTTTGTAATACGCAGAACAAATTTTCCAGGTTCTGCTTTGGCTGTAATGCGAGGATCATCCTCAGAGCCATATGGTCCTCCGAAGACCTGAGGCACATTTTCAGACACAAGTTTGAACCAAAATATGGTTCCAGCTGTCTTGCGGGGACATGTCATTGTCACATAAGTTCCAACACGAAAAGTCTTTGTCTCATAGATCCAATCGTCTGCACATCCTGAGAAGACATTAAACAAGAATCATATACACTGTCTCCTAAGTTACTGTAAGAGGATGACAATACTTTAAATATACTGTATATCTGGAGTAAATCTGACCTTTCTACATATACTTACGCCCAACTCTGTGCATCAGCAGTAAACAAAGTATGATCAGCATTTTCCTGTTAATCCACTTGAGACTGCAGTTAAATCATACTGTATTAGAAGAGGATTCGCCTTAATGTAATCATATCAAGTGGGAGGGAACAATTTCAGAGCAACCTGATTGGCCTCTAACTACGTTGATGTTTCACTGTACCACAGTGGAAATAATCTTGACTAGCTTTCAAAACACGTGACACAAAACCAGCATGAACCCCTCTCATCTCATATTTGATTCTCATTGTGGGTTTCTATAACTGCCACTTACAGTAAACATGACAGATCTTTTGTTTACAATATCTTTGCTGTAAATATAAGGTACAAAAACAAAGAAAAGTTGTTTTAAATATCATGGCTCTTATTTCACTTGATCTTGATATGAAATAATCTCCCACTGTCAATATATAGATGGACTTTTCTGCTGATAGGCTTGTGTGAAAATGCCATCCAAGCTGTTGAAGCCACACACAAATATCTCCAAGTTAAATATGATTTTATCCTGTAGGGTCATGTATCAAGTATATGTGCCCCATTTCCCTTAAAGGGGAACTCCACCAATTTTACACATCAAAGTCTGTTTACATGTGTTGGGGAGTACTACTTCATGAGTGAAAAAAGTTTGTATAAAAAGCATTTTGTGGCTGCAGGGGATGCTTCACAGAGTTTCATAAATTACCTCAAGTAATGTCACTTGAGTCAGCATCAGTTGGGGCTGAAGACTACTAGGTTTGAAAATGATAAAATTCTCAGGCTGTGGAGTTAGAAAGAAGTGAGTTTACCAGGCCTCTGTAGCCAGCTGCTCATCTCTGCTTGAGCCTAGTGGCTAAAGGCTACATTAACCACTACTTGCATAATGCACCCTGATCTGCACAGTCAAGTGAATCAAGTCAATTTGCATTGTGGGTAATGTAGGCATGAGGTTTTGACAAGGACGACAAATGTATGGAATAAAAAATACGATATCTCTGGTTGTACTGCATCAATTGTCATCCTTTCTTTTAACTATCCGTCGAGAGTCTGATAATGTTATGAGTGCAATACTAAATCAGTGGATTACTCTTTTAGCACAATACAGTACATTGTACTGTTTTGTACATCTTGCTCTGTCTCACTGTCATTCACTGTAGCACTACCATATTTATGGGGGGATGTGACCTGGTTTCTAAAATCCCTGAAATAGATTGTCTGAATTTATTGTCTTGATTTTGAGTCTTTTCACAAACACCCAAGATTATGATTAATGATGATGATTTCAAATTTTCGATGCCATTTTTTACAGCATGGTTACAACATGCTTAAGGTGAAGCAACTGCATGTTTTGATCTGAGAGAAGGAGGTGAACCTGAGAGAAAACCCAATTCAATTCAGTGAATAAAGAATCAGGGCCGAAATGTGAACTCAAGACCTCGCTGCTGTGAGGCAGCATGTTTATGACAGAGAGACTAGACTAAAAGCTTTTCACTTACAGTAAAAATACCAACTTAATTAACATAAAGAAAACCTTGGCCACCCCACTGGTGAACACCCTAGTCAGAACAGGAACACACATTGCTCTCTCTTTGACCTTACAGTCACCCTGACACTGCATAAGACAAATACACAGTGAAATACAGAGAGAGTGCACAGAGGAGAAGTAACAGTCACACAATTCAAAAGTCCTGTGATGAATACTTTTATGTGCTTTGTGTCCTGCTTTGTACTTTATACTTTACCCTTGCGCACGCGCACACACACAAACACACACACACACACACACACACACTTAGTTACAGTTTGTTTACTGGAACAATGTATGGGGAGTTTAGTATTATTGTGGTTAAAATAAGTTGTGAATTCAAAAGGGGCTCTTCTTCCTGTCCCACTCTCAGTCTGAAGTCTGAGCACAACTGAGCACAACTGTTTGACCTGTTCATCAAGGCAAATGCAATAACATTACATGATTGTATCATCACAACCATTTACAGGAGTAGACAGGGGTTTTTGCTTTTTAATGATAGTTGCTGTGAGAAGATGCCACAAGGATCTGGCTGAGACCATCATTCTTCTGAATGAGACCATTGTGAAGGTGCTGACGCAAGTGGTCTGGCAAAAAAGCTGAACCTGGCTCAACCTTCCAGGGCTGTAAAATCCTTCATCATTGCATCACATTACACAAATTCTTGTTGCTTACAAAATTGAAGATACATTTAGTTATCACGCATGGGTCGCAAGTATGACGCTGTTTTGATAAGTGAAATGTGTCCAAATAAAAGAGAGGGAATGTTGCAAATTTCAGCTTGCATATCGCACACTTTGTGAAATGAGCTCCAGGATTGTATTTCATCATCTCTCTGTTATCTAAAGCAACACACCTGCACTAACCCCCTGCTTTTTTTAATGCAAGGCTGTTTTCGGTATGAATGCCCACTTACTGGCACATTTTCAATATCAAGCACCCCCACTTCACCTACCCTTCATAAAACCATGGAACCAAAAGGTAAAATACACGGTCATAATAACTCTCTGAGCCGAAGTCAGCGTAATCAGCAAGGCTGTCATCACCAAGTGTTGTCTCCTAACTCCCAAAAACCCTCATGACAGGAGGAAACAGCTGTTGCATATACTTTAACAGTGGCATGAATCAGCCCCTTTTCAACCAGATATTGTAGAAAACCTTTCTCACTGCACATGTCAGGAGGTCTAATCTCCTTTACTCATACCAGCATTTGAATCCCAATCACTTTGCTTGTAGCAAGCAATGGTGGATCCTGCTCTCGCTGCCTGGACTGGTCTTCACCATCTGTCTGTCCCTCTCAGGAGCCAAGTCTCGAGAGATTGGCCCAATGTGGGCAGCGCACCTATCAAGCCGGCCTCCTGCGACAGAGCCCCCCAAACTTGAGGGATGGGCCAGGGCTGGGCTGCCAACATCTGGGTCATCTCTGCTTTCCACAGCACTGAATGGCAGTCCAGGGCTATCAGGATGACTGACAGCTGCTCTTGTCTCACTCTTTCCAACAGAGGGGAATGAGACAAATAGGAATAAAGATGTAAAGCAGCCTCCCGGCCAAGGCGCACATGCAAATGCATCCCCCCCAGGGATGGATCCTCTTGGAGGAGAACCAGAGCGGGCAGTGGGTGTTGTTTTGACTGGAAAACAGGTCTACATCCACTCTCCTGAACCGGTTCCAAATCTGCTGCACCACCTCGGGGTGCAGCCCCCACTCGTTTGCCCGAGGGCTGCCTCTTAACGTGAAGTCGGCACCCCTGAGTGAAACAGACATGATGTCTCCTCTTCTTGGTTTGTGTGCGAGCCTGTTGCTTTACTCCTTAAGGGGGAGATAATGCTGCTGGCCACGCCATCATTAACCCGAGAAATAAGCTGTGTGTGCTGGTCCCATGAGGGATGACGACAAGATCAGCGGGAGACAGTGTTGACACTAAGTAGACATGTAGTGTCCTCTCCCCGCCCAATGTGTGTGCACAAAGCTTTATTCCTCAGTGAAGAGGTAACATTGCTAGATGCATCACCATTAGATGCATCACCATTAGACTCATCACCATTAGCTGGAGAGATGAGCTGTGCTAGCTGGTCTAATAGATGATGCCAGGGAGCACAGTGAGAGACAGATCTGCTTCTCTGTGTCACTGTGTCGGGTGGGATGTGTTTCTTTCTCACAACATCGTGCCTAACATAGCACTCGTGCATGGTCTTGGCGCTGAGCTTTTCCCGGCTAGCATAGCACGTAGTTGAATGAGGCCGCCCCCCATCTGCTTCCCTAATGGTGGGAAGAGAGGCAGGGGTGCCAGCTGAACGAGTGCTTTCTGCACTCGTTCAGAGGCTGTGCACTCTTACACAGCCTCTGTGATCAGCTGAATGAAGCAGGCTGGGCCGCCATCATCACATGGAGGGCCTGAGAGGTGGTAGAGGGAAGGGTGGAGGATTTTGCTCTTTGATGGAAAATGTCATTTGTTTTATTAAAACATTTTCAACACAGCAGAACACATGAACATGAATAGTGGTGGGAGGGGCCAGTGAACTCCACTGACACATTCAGGAGGGCACTGTTGAACATAACCTGTGCTGATATGATGCTCTCTCCCACTGACAGTCACTTCAGTGCTGCTGCTCTCCCTACATGCAGGGCTTCTGCGTGGGACTGCCGGCTTTTTTTGGTTCTGGCATGGGCCGCTCCACGGTTACGGGAGGGCCAGTGCTGCGGTGTCTCTGCTGAGGTGGTCTGGGAGGTGGCTGATGGTGCTGACGGTGCTCTCCTCCTTGCCATGGTGTTGCAACGATACACCTCGTCACCTCTCTGGCTAGAAGAAGGCCTCTTCCAGCATCTTGAAGCACTGATACAGTCATGTGACTGCATCACACGATTGTCTTGCTGAAGTATACTTCAGTGTATACTTCATCTATGGTTGCATCATTGAAAACACACATAAAATACACATTTTCAGACATGAGCCCATTAATGAGCAACTAAAACAGTCAATTTGTTCAACTAAACTTAGCCTGCTATTAAAGCTTGCCGCATTCTAGATCATCTGTAGAGGTTTGAGTGTACATGCAGGGAGGCCTGCCAGTAAAGAGTTTCAGTAGTCGATACGTGATATTACAAGAGCCTGTACCAAGAGTTGTGCTGCAAGCTCAGACAGGTAGGATCTGATCTTCCTGATGTTGTATAGGGCAAATCGACACGATCGAGTGACTGAAGCCACGTGAACCTTAAAGGTTAGTTGGTCATCAATCATGACACCCAAGTTCTGGGCAGACTTTGCGGACAAATGCAGACAAACACAAACACAACACAAACACGACATCATCTGACCTTTCCTTGTCTCAGAGCCGCGTTGTAAAGTCCATGTCATTGTAGCCAACTTGTGATAAAACAGAAGCCTTGTCTCTGGAGTTATAACATTATATATTGTAAATAAAACCTGGCACTGAACTGCTGCTGCTATTCCTGATTTGAGTTGTGGATCTGCGGTAAAACCCAGAGTGGACTTTTGAGTTGCCGTTCTTTTGTATTTGTGAAATTAAATAGGATTGAACTGAACTGATTTGGGGCTGTGGTGAAAACGAAGCGGATTGATATCTGAGATTTTGGGACGCATTACACTTTTGCGTTAAAAGTAACACAAAAGATATCTTCCCTTGTGACTAATTACTTTTTATATGCAGTAATTGGTAAAGTAATTCAATTACTTTTTGAGAGAAGTAACTGTAACTAATTACTATTTTTCAGGAACTTGCCCAACACGGTTTAAGACATGGTAAAGGTTAGGCAGTTGGGAAATACATGGGTGGGATATAGTCTGGGATATGTTTTGTGACCCACATAGGGTCGACCTTTATCAGGGTCATTGTCAGCAGTAGCTTACACACCTATAGTGTATTACAGTAATGAGTTGAGTGGGAGGATAGTTCTCTATAAATGTGCAAGCCAAAAACAAGGAAGTGATGCATGATCAATAGACAGCAGAGGGAAGGAGGGAACAGAAAGGGGAGGGAAGGGAGTTGAGTTAATCCATATGTACACATGATAAATTCACCAATCTCTCTGTCTACTCTCTCTCTCTCTCTCTCTCTCTCTCTCTCTCTCTCTCTCTCTCTCTCTCTCTCTCTCTATATATATATATATATATATATATATATATATATATATATATATGTATATATCAAAATTCACACACAAATTCACCGTGTGTGAAGATATATATATATATTATGTATATATATATACTGGCTCCCTGTCTCCTTAAGGGTTGACTACAAAGTCTTGTTACTCACATACAAATCTATCAACAGACATGCATGTCCTTACCTACAGGAACACAACCTTGCATGCCAGATGGTTTGTACACAGAACCATCTGAGAGGTCGTCCCTGGAAACTGTTTGGAAAAGGGCAGGCACTTTGAAAAAATACTTGGCAGTTGATAGGATGAACCATCTGTCTATCACTGCTTATAACTGTCTTACCTTGCAAGGCAGCTGGATTTGCCAGATCATGAAATCATGCAAGAATCCTCATAGGATGCTGATTGGTTTGACTCACCGGTGGCTGTTTTCACATTCATCAACTGAAAGTGGAAAGTTTTTTTCGGTGAGCACAGAGAAACTTTCCTCTTAATTAATCACAGAGAAACTCTCCCTCTGACAGCTTTCTAGTATCAAACTTTCTAGTATCAAACTTTCTAGTATCAAACTCTGCACATAAATAATTTTGCACAGTGAAGTTCAAACATCCAACTGTAACAATAAGTAAAATACATTTTTGAGTGGAGGAGGACTTTGAGTTATATTTATTTTAGTTATGAAAAACATATGGGTCAAATTACTTATAATCCTGTGTTTTGTTCCTCTGTCTTTGTCTAGCTCATTGAGTCTGGACTGTGACACAAGCCCACTAAGGTGTTCCTATCAAAAACCCCAAAGACCAGAGGTCCAGCTTCACCCTGTGTCTACACAGTAAACGTAGCATGAGCAGCAGCAGCAGCGAGTGCTCCATCTTTGTCTGCACTGGAGGCGTTCAGGTGATGCGTGTAAAATGGAGGAAAATAGACTTGAAGCCTAAATGAATGCTGGTGCAGACAGCTTCATAGATTACATGCGCATGAAAAACATGTCTGACACACTTGCTGTCTAGACACAGGGTTAGGCCGCATTCACACCAAATCTGGCAAAGCAGGAAAAACAGCAGCAGCAACAACAGAGAAAGAGAGAGAGAGAGAGAGAGAGAGGGAAAAAATATGCTAACTATCCAGGCTGCTTACAAGATTAGTGAAGGTTATTACTTGTTTACCATTAACCCTGCAGTGTTTTTTTCAGTACAGTTAATGTCAGATTTACCAAGAACCCCCGAACTCTGACCACCTGAACTCAAACAAACGCCTACAGGAATGCAGTTTCTTTTACCTGTATTTAGTCATAAGCTCTATTTTCATATTCATATGTCATGGTCACAGGTTGCCATTTGTCATTTGTGATAGGTTGCTAAGCTTCAAGAGGGCAGGTCTTATCTAATATGTGTCTGTCACATATTAGAGAGCAGACACCAGGAGATGAGAGTAGAGATATGGACGTATGAGAATAGCATGCTACTGTTTGAAGCAACTTTTGGTTTAGTTTCTGTCTGCGTCTATTTGTTAATCTAAATGAACTGAAACCAACTCTGAACTCAGTGCATCAATAGCGACACAGGAAGAGGGTCACGTAGTCGAGTGAGGCCCAGATCCTGTTGTTGGCAATCAAGGCTTTTAGTATTTTGGAGTGGTAGTAACCGGTACAGCCATAAGACTTAGCAGTGATTGAAACCAAATATTTGCGGTCTTCACATTATCAGGGATTATCATCATTACCATTAAATTGCTTAATACACAATGACTGTTACACGCGTAAAACGAAGGAAATACTTCCACAGGCGGTTCAAAACCAGTTTGTCTCATATGTTCCGAGACCGTGGCTATTGTGAAGTGCCTCTACAGACAAAGTACAAATCTTTTGAGCAAACACAGCGTGAGCAGCACATTTAGCAGCAGTAGCAGCAGTGAGTCAACTGTTGTGTCTACACAGGAGGCGTTCAGGTACATGGTGGAGTATAGGTCACCGCTCAGAACACAATACATAATGACTGTAGTTATGCGCCTAAAACAAAGTAAATACTTCCAACGGGCAGTTCAAAACCAGTTTGTCTCATATGATCCGAGAATGTGGCGATTGTGGAGCGCCCCGACAGACAAAGCACAAATCTTTGGAGCAAACATACCCACTATGCCTTCCAGACAGAAAATAGAAACATTTTAAGAGACCAATACGATTGATCCACTTCATTTTCGGATGCACATTGTTTTATTTTTTAAATGCAGCCCTTATTTTACTTGAAATGAAAAAAGAATATTTATTTACTGTCAGAGTATTAATTATTTATAACATCGGTATATAATATAATGTTAGTTCTTTCATGTTGTTGGTGTATATACTCATTCACACCTCACGTCAACTGTGTTCATTTTTCTATGCTTTGAATT
Organism: Thunnus albacares; assembly: GCF_914725855.1. Lineage (NCBI taxonomy): Eukaryota > Metazoa > Chordata > Actinopteri > Scombriformes > Scombridae > Thunnus > Thunnus albacares. The sequence continues at coordinate 24,370,478 of NC_058115.1, forward strand.
AGTGGCTGGAAGCCAAGCAATCAGCCCGTTCTGAACAGACACTGCGCTAGTTCATCATTAAACAAGACATTCAGTCAGTCAGTCAAACTTTATTAAACTAGAGGCAAACTACACTGATTGTGATTTTTAAAATAAACACATCATGGCTAAAATTAAGATAGATGAGAATGTAAAAAAGATGTAAAAAAGTGTTTGGGAAAGAATAGTGCAGTAAAGGTTAAACGTTGTGTTCTTAATTTAATCATTAGTTTGGTATCTGTTGTCATAATGTATATTTCTTAATTAAGAAGAGAGCACATCTACACAACCACCAATTCATTTTAATGCAATACTTTGGCATGGCATTGAAACAGATGTGGGTCATGGAGGAAATGAATAGACTTAAAAATACAAAATATACACTCTGATAAAAACTCACACAATAAAACAAACATTCATAGATGTGGGACACCTACTCCATAGGTCTATCACCAAGAACTCATTTCCTTAAACATATACAGTATATACATGTATAAATGAAATGGCAAAAGTAAATATAATACATGTTGCAGGTTATTCAAAAAAAAAAAAAATTCACCAACTCAAGAGCTGAAATGTGTACATCAGTATATCTCCCACACAATGTGCCATATAAACATTATATCAGCATCAAATTTGTGTTTAGACTGTTAATTCAACTTGAGAGCACTGGCATCAGTGTAGATGATATCTTCCTCTGCAGTTTTTCTATCCCTTGTCCTGGATTTGCAAGATTTTCTTATGAAGACTGGTGCAGAATAAACCAATGAGTCCTCGTCTCTCTGAGTATAATATAAAACATATAAGAAATATATGTGTCAAAAATGAAATAGAAGATGTCAAAATTTATTTAGAGAGAAAAACATACTGATAAGCTTTCCAGCTACATTTTATGCTTGTATACCTTACCTGCCAACTTTGCTGAACACCACTGGCTGCAGTATTTGTGTGCAGATCAACTGCAGCTGTATTATAAAATAAAAACACAACACTCATATGAATCATTTGAATCTAATTTTGCCAAATATGTTTGATTAATCAATGTATGAGTGACTTCTCTTACCGTTACAACAGTCACAAGATTTTTTCTTGATTTTCTTGATTGAATAAATGAGAACGACTATAACAATCAGACTGAGAGCCAGAGCAGCACACAGCAGAAAGAGAACTGTATTGTCCTTCTGCAAATCACAGATGTTGACTGCTGAAACAGTATGAAAAGGTGCAAATAATGAAAGTTTAGAATGAATAAAAGTGTAATTAATTATTTTTTAAAATTATTATTTATGTCATATAATAAGATGTTAAAGTACATTGAGGATACAAACTAGACATAAATAGGGTAATTACCACATTAGATAGAAATATTGTTTGATGCAGTTACCTTCAGTGTTGAGTTTTGTTCCATTTCTACTCAGTGTCTCCCCACATGTGGTCACAGCACAGTAGTGAGTCCCAGTATCAGAGCTGCTGACATTGTTCCTGGAGAAGTCGTAGACGCATTTCTGTAAAGACTGAATGTCAAGACTCTTCTCACTTCGATCATTACTGTTTTCATGAGTATAAATAAAACTGGCGTTAAATTTATCCAAACTGGCACTGAACCAGTAAACACTGTGTTCTTCTAGACATGTTTTGTTTGCCGAGAGGACTGAACATTGGAGAGTCACAGAGTCTCCTGGACGCACTGGATCAGATGGAGGGACTGTAGTGATATCTGCATGTGGTCCTGATCCTTGGAAATTGAAAAAAGGATAAAAACTTCAAAGATTAATTTATATGTTCAAGTCTGGAAATTTTATGTAAATTACGATAGACGCTTTGATGTATTTACCTTCAACTTTTAGATATGTTCTTCTCAAAAATATCAACTGTTGTTGTGATGTTGTCACACAATAGTAAACTCCAGTATCACTAAGCTTTGCTTTTGTAATATGCAGAATGCGACGATCATCCTTAAAGCTATATGTTCTTGCTAAGACCTGAGGCACATTTTCAGAAACAAGTTTGAACCAAAATATGGTTCCAGATGACTTGCGGGGACATGTCATTGTCACATCATTTCCAACACGAAAAGTCTTTTTCTCATAGATCCGATCGTCTGCACATCCTGAGAAGACATTAAACAAGAATCATATACACTGTCTCCTAAGTTACTGTAAGAGGATGACAATACTTTAAATATACTGTATATCTGGAGTAAATCTGACCTTTCTACATATACTTACGCCCAACTCTGTGCATCAGCAGTAAATAAAGTATGATCAGCATTTTCCTGTTAATCCACTTGAGACTGCAGTTAAATCATACTGTATTAGAAGATGATTCGCCTTAATGTAATCATATCAAGTGGGAGGGAACAATTTCAGAGCAACCTGATTGGCCTCTCACTCGTTGGTGTTTCACTGTACCACAGTGGAAATAATCTTGACTAGCTTTCAAAACACGTGACACAAAACCAGCATGAACCCCTCTCATCTCATATTTGATTCTCATTGTGGGTTTCTATAACTGCCACTTACAGTAAACATGACAGATCTTTTGTTTACAATATCTCTGCTGTAAATATAAGGTACAAAAACAAAAAAACGTTTTTTTTAAATATCATGGCTCTTATTTCACTTGATCTTGATGTGAAATAATCTCCCACTGTCAATATATAGATGGACTTTTCTGCTGATAGGCTTGTGTGAAAATGCCATCCAAGCTGTTGAAGCCACACACAAATATCTCCCAACTTAAATATCATTTTATCCTGTGGGGTCATGTATCAAGTATATGTGCCCCATTTCCCTTAAAGGGGAACTCCACCAATTTTACACATCAAAGTCTGTTTACATGTGTTGGGGAGTACTACTTCATGTGTGAAAAAAGTTTGTATAAAAAGCATTTTGTGGCTGCAGGGGATGCTTCACAGAGTTTCATAAATTACCTCAAGTAATGTCACTTGAGTCAGCATCAGTTGGGACTGAAGACTACTAGGTTTGAAAATGAAAAAATTCTCAGGCTGTGGAGTTAGAAAGAAGTCAGTTTACCAGGCCTCTGTAGCCAGCTGCTCATCTCTGCTTGAGCCTAGCGGCTAAAGGCTACATTAACCACTACTTGCATAATGCACCCTGATCTGCACAGTCAAGTGAATCAAGTCAATTTGCATTGTGGGTAATGTAGGCATGAGGTTTTGACAAGGACGACAAATGTATGGAATAAAAAATACGATATCTCTGGTTGTGCTGCATCAATTGTCATCCTTTTTTTTAACTATCCGTCGAGAGTCTGATAATGTTATGAGTGCAATACTAAATCAGTGGATTACTCTTTTAGCACAATACAGTACATTGTACTGTTTTGTACAACTTGCTCTGTCTCACTGTCATTCACTGTAGCACTACCATATTTATGGGGGGATGTGACCTGGTTTCTAAAATCCCTGAAATAGATTGTCTGAATTTATTGTCTTGATTTTGAGTCTTTTCACAAACACCCAAGATTACATCAATGATGAAGACAATGTTGACTTCAAATGTTCGATGCCATTTTTTACAGCATAGTTAAGACATGGTTAAGGTGAAGCAACTGCATGTTTTGATCTGAGAGAGGGAGGTGAACCTGGGAGAAAGCCCAATTAAATTCAGCGAATAAAGAATCAGGGCCAAAATGTGAACTCAAGACCTTGCTGCTGTGAGGCAGCATGTTTATGACAGAGAGACTACGACAAAAAATAAGCTTTTCACTTGCAGTAAAAATACCAACTTAATTAACATAGCACCCTAGTTAGAACAGAAACAGGAACACACAAGGCTCTCCAGCACAACAATACAAAGAGCTCTGGCATCAAAAAATGACCTTACAGTCAAATTAAGGATTCCTGGACACTGCATAAGACAAATACACAGTGAAATATACAGAGAGTGCACGGAAGAGAAGTAACAGTTACAAAATTCAAAAGCCCTGTGATGAATACTTTTATGTTCTTTGTGTCCTGCTATGTACTTTATACTTTCTCTTTGTGCACGGACAGACACGCACACACATGCACACACACGCACACACACGCACACACTTAGTAACAATTTGTTTATTGAAAGAAACAATGTATGGAAAGTTTAGCATTGTTGTGGTTGGGCTTTAAATATAAGGTGTGAATTCAAAAGGGGCCGTTCTTCCTGTGTCACTCTCAGTCTGAAGTCTCAGGAAGCTGGGCTTGAGCACAACTGTTTTACGTGTTCATCAAAGCAAGTGCAGTAACAATACACGATTGTATCATCACAACCATTTACAGAAGTAGACAGAGTTTTTGCTTTTTATTGATAGTTGCTAAGAGAAGGTGGATCTGAGTGAGACCAGTGACCATTATTCTTTTGAATGGGACCATTGTGAGGGTGCTGATGCAAGTGCTCTGGCAAAAAAGAAGAATCTAGCTCAACCTTCCTGAGCAGTAAATCCTTCATCATATCATGTTACACAAATGATTGCTCCCTGAGAAGACATTAAACAAGAAACATATACACCTTCTAATGCTATCTCTCTCTTTCCCTCTCTCTCTCTGTCTCGCCCTCTGTTGTAAAAGGATGACAATACTTTAAATACATATCTGGAGTAAATCTGACCTTTCTACATACTTATGCCATTTTATATCCCATTTTATTGCACTATAAGTTACTGTAGTTACTGCCTCCAAACCTGAACAAATAAACAACTTGCAACATAGATGAAGCATTTTAAAGCTGAAGTGTAAATATTGTGTCTCTTTTTAGTGTTGCATCCTATATACTGCAAAGTATATGTGTATAATTAATATAGAAAGTAGAATGCAATAATGTGAAACAAAAACATTGTAGGCTGTAATCAGCCTAAACAAGTTTCAAAAATCAACAAATATGTACATTTATTCTTTCATAAAACAATGGACATGGAGTAAATATTTCTAGGACAACACCCCACAATGTAAATACACAACATAGAACATAAAAAGCAATTATGTGAGCATGTATATATTTAGATATGTATATGCATATATGTATAGGCATCTAAATGAAGATATGTGCCTATATGTATACATGCATAAAGGCATATGGGCACTTATATATGTATGCTCACTCTCATCAAAATTAGAAGGAAATCCAATACATTTATTTACATAGACTGTCAAAGGTCAGTCCTGTTAACCAAACCTCAAGTTGTCAGCGTTTAACTTGAGCGTAAACACTTTCATCAGTCAACTCTTTTTTCTTCCAACCTCTTGTAGCTTTTGTTTTAGAGAAATGCAACCCAGCATAGTTCAGATCATCTCCACCTTCAGTCTGTGCAGAAAATGAAAGCTCATTATAAAGTCACGTTGTTATATAGTGCAGTTGGGAAATACATGGGTGGGATATAGTCTGGGATATGTTTTGTGACCCACATAGGGTCGACCTTTATCAGGGTCATTGTCAGCAGTAGCTTACACACCTATAGTGTATTACAGTAATGAGTTGAGTGGGAGGATAGTTCTCTATAAATGTGCAAGCCAAAAACAAGGAAGTGATGCATGATCAATAGACAGCAGAGGGAAGGAGGGAACAGAAAGGGGAGGGAAGGGAGATGAAAGGAAGGGAAGGAGTGGCTACCAAGTCAGAGTTGACTTAATCCATATGTACACATGATAAATTCACCAATCTCTCTGTCTACTCTCTCTCTCTCTCTCTCTCTCTCTCTCTCTCTCTCTCTATATATATATATATATATACATATATATATATATATATATATATATATCAAAATTCACACACAAATTCACTGTGTGTGTGTGTGTGTGTGAAGATATATATATATATTATGTATATATATATACTGGCTCCCTGTCTCCTTAAGGGTTGACTACAAAGTTGTTACTCACATACAAATCTATCAACAGACATGCATGTCCTTACCTACAGGAACACAACCTTGCGTGCCAGATGGTTTGTACACAGAACCATCTGAGAGGTCGTCCCTGGAAACTGTTTGGAAAAGGGCAGGCACTTTGAAAAAATACTTGGCAGTTGATAGGATGAACCATCTGTCTATCACTGCTTATAACTGTCTTACCTTGCAAGGCAGCTGGATTTGCCAGATCATGAAATCATGCAAGAATCCTCATAGGATACTGATTGGTTTGACTCAACGGTGGCTGTTTTCATATTCATCAACTGAAAGTGGAAAGTTTTTTTCGGTGAGCACAGAGAAACTTTCCTCTTAATTAATCACAGAGAAACTTTCCTCTTAATTAATCACAGAGAAACTCTCCCTCTCACAGCTTCCTAGTATCAAACTTTCTAGTATCAAACTTTCTAGTATCAAATTCTGCACATAAATAATTTTGCACAGTAAAGTTCAAACATCCAACTGTAACAATAAGTAAAATACATTTTTGAGTGGAGGAGGACTTTGAGTTAAATTTATTTTAGTTATGAAAAACATATGGGTCAAATTACTTATAATCCTGTGTTTTGTTCCTCTGTCTTTGTCTAGCTCATTGAGTCTGGACTGTGACACAAGCTGGTGTTCCTATCAAAAACCCCAAAGACCAGAGATCCAGCTTCACCCTGTGTCTACACAGCTACACAGTAAACGTAGCATGAGCAGCAGCAGCAGTGAGTGCTCCATCTGTGTCTACACTGGAGGCGTTCAGGTGATGCATGTAAAATGGAGGAAAACAGACTTGAAGCATATATGAACGCTGGTGCAGACAGCTGCATAGATTACATGCGCATGAAAAACATGTCTGACACACTTGCTGTCTAGACACGGGGTTAGGCCGCATTCACACCAAATCTGGCAAAGCAGGAAAAACAGCAGCAGCAACAACAGACAAAGAGAGAGAGAGAGAGAGAGAGAGAGAGTGAGGGAGGGAGCAAGAGAGAGCAGCAGTGGTCGAGGGAGCTAGAGAAGAGGGGGGCGGCAGTAACAAGAACAAAGCCGTGAGTTCTAAAGCACAAATAAACACGCCCACACATGAACAACAACCAAATACACATAAGCCTATGACAAGTATCAACAGTATGAGCTGGGATGTTTCAACATGGACAACTGACCATCTACACAGGAGGCGTACAGGTACATGGTGGAGTGTAGGTCACACGCGTTTTGGAAGCGCTCAGAACACAATACATAATGACTGTAGTTATGCGCCTAAAACAAAGTAAATACTTCCAACGGGCAGTTCAAAACCAGTTTGTCTCATATGCTCCGAGAATGTGGCGATTGTGGAGCGCCACGACAGACAAAGCACAAATCTTTGGAGCAAACATACCCACTATGCCTTCCAGACAGACAATAGAAACATTTTAAGAGACCAATACGATTGATCCACTTCATTTTAGGATGCACATTGTTTTATTTTTTAAATGCAGCCCTTATTTTACTTGAAATGAGAAAATTTATTTACTATCAGAGCATTAATTATTTATAACATCTGTATATAATATAATGTTAGTTCTTTCATGTTGTTGGTGTATATACTCATTCACACCTCACATCAACTGTGTTCATTTTTCTATGCTTTGAATTAGCAGCTGGAAGCCAAGCAATCAGCCCGTTCTGAACAGACACTGCACTAGGTCATCATTAAACAAGACATTCAGTCAGTCAGTCAAACTTTATTAAACTAGAGGCAAACTACACTGATTGTGATTTTTAAAATAAACACATCATGGCTAAAATTAAGATAGATGAGAATGTAAAAAAGATGTAAAAAAGTGTTTGGGAAAGAATAGTGCAGTAAAGGTTAAACGTTGTGTATCTGTTGTCATAATGTGTAATTCTTAATTAAGAAGAACGCACATCCACACAACCACCAATTCATTTTGATGCAATACTTTGGCATGGCATTGAAACAGATGTGGGTCATGGAGGAAATGAATAGACTTAAAATACATAATATACACTCTGATAAAAACTCACACAATAAAACAAACATTCATAGATGTGGGACACCTACTCTATAGGTCTATCACCAAGAACTCATTTCCTTAAACATATACAGTATATACATGTATAAATGAAATGGCAAAAGTAAATATAATACATGTTGCAGGTTATTTTACATTCACCAACTCAAGAGCTGAAATGTGTACATCAGTATATCTCCCATACAATGTGCCATATAAACATTATATCAGCATCAAATTTGTGTTTAGACTGTTAATTCAACCTGAGAGCACTGGCATCAGTGTAGATGATATCTTCCTCTGCAGTTTTTCTATCCCTTGTCCTGGATTTGCATTTCTTGCTTTTGAAGGTTGCTGCAGAATAAACCAATGAGTCCTCGTCTCTCTGAGTATAATATAAAACATATAAGAAATATATGTGTCAAAAGTGAAATAGAAGATGTCAAAATTTATTTAGAGAGAAAAACATACTGATAAGCTTTCCAGCTACATTTTATGCTTGTATACCTTACCTGCCAAATTTGCTGAACACCACTGGCTGCAGTATTTGTGTGCAGATCAACTGCAGCTGTATTATAAAATAAAAACACAACACTCATATGAATCATTTGAATCTAATTTTGTCAAATATGTTTGATTAATCAATGTATGAGTGACTTCTCTTACCGTTACAACAGTCACAAGATTTTTTCTTCATTTTCTTGCTTGAATAAATGAGAACGACTACAACAATCAGACTGAGAGCCAGAGCAGCACACAGCAGAAAGAGAACTGTATTGTCCTTCTGCAAATCACAGATGTTGACTGCTGACAGTATGAAAAGGTGCAAATAATGAAAGTTTAGAACGAATAAAAGTGTAATTAACTATTTTTTTTTAATTATTATATATGTTATTTAGTAAGATGTTAAAGTACATTAAAGATACAAACTAGACATAAATAGAGTAATTCCCACATTAGATAGAAATATTGTTTGATGCAGGTACCTTCAGTGTTGAGTTTTGTTCCATTTCTACTCAGTGTCTCCCCACATGTGGTCACAGCACAGTAGTGAGTCCCAGTATCAGAGCTGCTGACATTGTTCCTGGAGAAGTTGTAGACGCATTTCTGTAAAGACTGAATGTCAAGACTCTTCTCACTTCGATCATTACTGTTTTCATGAGTATAAATAAAACTGGCGTTAAATTTATCCAAACTGGCACTGAACCAGTAAACACTGTGTTCTTCTAGACATGTTTTGTTTGCCGAGAGGACTGAACACTGGAGAGTCACAGAGTCTCCTGGACGCACTGGATCAGATGGAGGGACTGTAGTGATATCTGTATGTGGTCTTCGTCCTTGGAAATTGAAAAAAGGATAAAAACTTCAAAGATTAATTTATATGTTCAAGTCTGGAAATTTTATGTAAATTACGATAGACGCTTTGATCTATTTACCTTCAACTTTTAGATGTGTTCCTTTCAAAAATATCAACTGCTGTTGTGATGTTGTCACACAATAGTAAAATCCAATATCACTAAGCTCTGCTTTTGTAATACGCAGAACAAATTTTCCAGGTTCAACTTTGGCTGTAATGCGAGGATCATCCTCAGAGCCATATGGTCCTCCGAAGACCTGAGGCACATTTTCAGAAACAAGTTTGAACCAAAATATGGTTCCAGCTGTCTTGCGGGGACATGTCATTGTCACATAAGTTCCAACACGAAAAGTCTTTTTCTCATAGATCCGATCGTCTGCACATCCTGAGAAGACATTAAACAAGAATCATATACACTGTCTCCTAAGTTACTGTAAGAGGATGACAATACTTTAAATATACTGTATATCTGGAGTAAATCTGACCTTTCTACATATACTTACGCCCAACTCTGTGCATCAGCAGTAAATAAAGTATGATCAGCATTTTCCTGTTAATCCACTTGAGACTGCAGTTAAATCATACTGTATTAGAAGAGGATTCGCCTTAATGTAATCATATCAAGTGGGAGGAAACAATTTCAGAGCAACCTGATTGGCCTCTCACTACGTTGATGTTTTACTGTACCACAGTGGAAATAATCTTGACTAGCTTTCAAAACACGTGACACAAAACCAGCATGAACCCCTCTCATCTCATATTTGATTCTCATTGTGGGTTTCTATAACTGCCGCTCACAGTAAACATGACAGATCTTTTGTTTACAATACCTCTGCTGTAAATATAAGGTACAAAAACAAAAAGAAGTTTTTTTTATATATCATGGCTCTTATTTCACTTGATCTTGATGTGAAATAATCTCCCAATGTCAATATATAGATGGACTTTTCTGCTGATAGGCTTGTGTGAAAATGCCATCCAAGCTGTTGAAGCCACACACAAATATCTCCAACTTAAGTATCATTTTATCCTGTAGGGTCCTGTATCAAGTATATGTGCCCCATTTCCCTTAAAGGGGAACTCCACCAATTTTACACATCAAAGTCTGTTTACATGTGTTGGGGAGTACTACTTCATGTGTGAAAAAAGTTTGTATAAAAAGCGTTTTGTAGCAGGGGATGCTTCACAGAGTTTCATAAATTACCTCAAATAATGTCACTTGAGTCAGCATCAGTTGGGGCTGAATTTACCAGGCCTCTGTAGCCAGCTGCTCATCTCTGCTTGAGCCTAGCGGCTAAAGAATCAAGTCAATTTGCATTGTGGGTAATGTAGGCATGAGGTTTTGACAAGGACGACAAATGTATGGAATAAAAAATACGATATCTCTGGTTGTGCTGCATCAATTGTCATCGTTTTTTTTAACTATCCGTCAAGAATGTGATAATGTTATGAGTGCAATACTAAATCAGTGGATTACTCTTTTAGCACAATACAGTACATTGTACTGTTTTGTACATCTTGCTCTGTCTCACTGTCATTCACTGTAGCACTACCATATTTATGGGGGTTTGTGACCTGGTTTCTAAAATCCCTGAAATAGATTGTCTGAATTTATTGTCTTGATTTTGAGTCTTTTCACAAACACCCAAGATTACATCAATGATGAAGACAATGTTGACTTCAAATGTTTGATGCCATTTTTTACAGCATAGTTAAGACATGGTTAAGGTGAAGCAACTGCATGTTTTGATCTGAGAGAGGGAGGTGAACCTGGGAGAAAGCCCAATTAAATTCAGCGAATAAAGAATCAGGGCCGAAATGTGAACTCAAGACCTTGCTGCTGTGAGGCAGCATGTTTATGACAGAGAGACTAGACTAGAAGCTTTTCACTTACAGTAAAAATTCCAACTTAATTAACATAAAGAAAACCTTGGCTAACCCACTGGTGAACATCCTAGTCAGAACAGGAACACACATTGCTCTCTCTTTGACCTTACAGTCACCCTGACACTGCATAAGACAAATACACAGTGACATACAGAGAGAGTGCACAGAGGAGAAGTAACAGTTACAAAATTCAAAAGTCCTGTGATGAATACTTTTATGTGCTTTGTGTCCTGCTTTGTACTTTATACTTTACCCTTGCGCACACATGCACACACACATACACACACACAAACACACACACACACACACACACTTAGTTACAGTTTGTTTACTGGAACAATGTATGGGGAGTTTAGTATTATTGTGGTTCTGCTTTTAAAATAAGTTGTGAATTCAAAAGGGGCTCTTCTTCCTGTCCCACTCTCAGTCTGAAGTCTGAGCACAACTGAGCACAACTGTTTGACCTGTTCATCAATGCAATGGCAATAACATTACATGGTTGTATCATCACAACCATTTACAGGAGTAGACAGGGGTTTTTGCTTTTTAATGATAGTTGCTGTGAGAAGATGCCACAAGGATCTGGTTGAGACCATCATTCTTTTGAATGAGACCATTGTGAAGGTGCTGAGGCAAGTGGTCTGGCAAAAAAGCTGAACCTGGCTCAACCTTCCAGGGCTGTAAAATCCTTCATCATTGCATCACATTACACAAATTCTTGTTGCTTACAAAATTGAAGATACATTTAGTTATCACGCATGGGTCGCAAGTATGACGCTGTTTTGATAAGTGAAATGTGTCCAAATTAAAGAAAGAGGAAATGTTGCAAATTTCAGCTTGCATATTGCACACTTTGTGAAATGAGCTCCAGGATTGTATTTCATCATCTCTCTGTTATCTAAAGCAACACACCTGCACTAACCCCCTGCTTTTTTTTAATGCAAGGCTGTTTTCGGTATGAATGCCCACTTACTGGCACATCTTCAATATCAAGCACCTCCACTTCACTTACCCTTCATAAAACCATGGAACCAAAAGGTAAAATACACAGTCATAATAACTCTCTTAGCTGAAGTCAGCGTAATCAGCAAGGCTGTCATCACCAAGTGTTGTCTCCTAACTCCCAAAAACCCTCATGAAAGGAGGAAACAGCTGTTGCATATACTTTAACAGTGGCATGAATCAGCCCCTTTTCAACCAGATATTGTAGAAAACCTTTCTCACTGCACATGTCAGGAGGTCTAATCTCCTTTACTCATACCAGCGTTTGAATCCCAATCACTTTGCTTGTAGCAAGCTATGGTGGATCCTGCTCTCGCTGCCTGGACTGGTCTTCACCATCTGTCTGTCAGCCTGTCCCTCTCAGGAGCCAAGTCTCGAGAGATTGGCCCAATGTGGGCAGCGCACCTAACAAGCCGGCCTCCTGCGACAGAGCCCCCCAAACTTGAAGGATGGGCCAGGGCTGGGCTGCCAACATCTGGGTCATCTCTGCTTACCACAGCACTGAATGGAGTCAGTCCAGGGCTATCAGGATGACTGACAGCTGCTCTTGTCTCACTCTTTCCAACAGAGGGGGAATGAGACAAAGAGGAGTAAAGATGTAAAGCAGCCTCCCGGCCAAGGCGCACATGCAAACGCACCCCCCCTCAGGGATGGATCCTCTTGGAGGAGAACCAGAGCGGGCAGTGGGTGTTGTTTCGACTGGAAAACAGGTCCACATCCACTCTCCTGAACCGGTTCCAAATCTGCTGCACCACCTCGGGGTGCAGCCCCCACTCGTTTGCCAGAGGGCTGCCTCTTAACGTGAAGTCGGCACCCCTGAGTGAAACAGACATGATGTCTCCTCTCCTTGGTTTGTGTGCGAGCCTGTTGCTTTACTCCTTAAGGGGGAGATAATGCTGCTGGCCACGCCATCATTAACCCGAGAAATAAGCTGTGTGTGCTGGTCCCATGAGGGATGACGACAAGATCAGCGGGAGACAGTGTTGACACTAAGTAGACATGTAGTGTCCTCTCCCCACCCAATGTGTGTGCACAAAGCTTTATTCCTCAGTGAAGAGGTAACATCGCTAGATGCATCACCATTAGATGCATCACCATTAGATGCATCACCGTTAGACTCGTCACCATTAGCTGGAGAGGTGAGCTGTGCTAGCTGGTCTAATAGATGATGCCAGGGAGCACAGTGAGAGACAGATCTGCTTCTCTGTGTCACTGTGTCGGGTGGGATGTGTTTCTTTCTCACAACATCATGCCTAACATAGCACTCGTGCATGGTCTTGGCGCTGAGCTTTTCCCGGCTAGCATAGCACGTAGTTGAATGAGGCCGCCCCCCATCTGCTTCCCTAACGGTGGGAAGAGAGGCAGGGGTGCCAGCTGAACGAGTGCTTTCTGCACTCGTTCAGAGGCTGTGCACTCTTACACAGCCTCTGTGATCAGCTGGATGAAGCAGGCTGGGCCGCTATCATCACAGTGTCATGGAGGGCCTGAGAGGTGGTAGAGAGAAGGGTGGAGGATTTTGCTCTTTGATGGAAAATATCATTTGTTTTATTAAAACATTTTCAACACAGCAGAACACATGAACATGAACAGTGGTGGGAGGGGCCAGTGAACTCCACTGACACATTCAGGGGGGTGCTGTTGAACATAACCCGTGCTGATATGATGCTCTCTCCCACTAACAGTCACTTCAGTGCTGCTGCTCTCCCTACATGCAGGGCTTCTGCGTGGGACTGCTGGCGTTTTTCGTTCTGGCATGGGCCGCTCCATGGTTACAGGAGGGCCAGTGCTGCGGTGTCTCTGCTGAGGTGGTCTGGGAGGTGGCTGATGGTGTTGACGGTGCTCTCCTCCTTGCCATGGTGTTGCGGCCATACACCTCGTCACCTCTCTGGCTGGAAGAAGGCCTCTTCCAGCCTCTTGAAGCACTGATACAGTCATGTGACTACATCACACGATTGTCTTGCTGAAGTATACTTCAGTGTATACTTCATCTATGGTTGCATCATTGAAAACACACATAAAATACACATTTTCAGACATGAGCCCATTAACAAGCAACTAAAACAGTCAATTTGTTCAACTAAACTTAGCCTGCTATTATAGCTTGCTGCATTCTAGATCATCTGCAGAGGTTTGAGTGTACATGCAGGGAGGCCTGCCAGTAAGGAGTTGCAGTAGTCAATACGTGATATTACGAGAACTTGTACCAAGAGTTGTGCTGCAAGCTCAGACAAGTAGGGTTTGATCTTCCTGATGTTGTACAGGGCAAATCGACACGATCGAGTGACTGAAGCCGCGTGAACCTTAAAGGTTAGTTGGTCATCAATCATGACACCCAAGTTCCGGGCAGACTTTGTGGACAAACGCAGACAAACACACACACAACACAAACACGACATCATCTGACCTTTCCTTGTCTCAGAGCTGGGTTGTAAAGTCTATGCCATTGTAGCCAACTTGTGATAAAAATGAAAGCCTTGTCTCTTGAGTTATAACATTATATATTGTAAATAAAACCTGGCACTGAACTGCTGCTGCTATTCCTGGTTTGAGTTGTGGATCTGCGGTAAAACCCAGAGTGGACTTTTGAGTTGCCGTTCTTTTGTATTTGTGAAATTAAATGGGATTGAACTGAACTGATTTGGGGCTGTGGTGAAAACGAAGCGGATTGATATCTGAGATTTTGGGACGCATTACACTTTTGCGTTAAAAGTAACACAAAAGATACGTTCCCTTGTGACTAATTACTTTTTATATGCAGTAATTGGTAAAGTAATTCAATTACTTTTTGAGAGAAGTAAGTGTAACTAATTACTATTTTTCAGGAACTTGCCCAACACGGTTTAAGACATGGTAAAGGTTAGGCAGTTGGGAAATACATGGGTGGGATATAGTCTGGGATATGTTTTGTGACCCACATAGGGTCGACCTTTATCAGGGTCATTGTCAGCATTAGCTTACACACCTATAGTGTATAACAGTAATGAGTTGAGTGGGAGGATAGTTCTCTCTAAATGTGCAAGCCAAAAACAAGGAAGTGATGCATGATCAATAGACAGCAGAGGGAAGGAGGGAACAGAAAGGGGAGGGAAGGGAGATGAAAGGAAGGGAAGGAGTGGCTACCAAGTCAAAGTTGACTTAATCCGTATGTACACATGATAAATTCACCAATCTCTCTGTCTACTCTCTCTCTCTCTCTCTCTCTCTCTCTCTCTCTCTCTCTCTCTCTCTCTCTATGTATATATCAAAATTCACACACAAATTCAGTGTGTGTGTGTGTGTGTGAAGATATATATATATTATGTATATATATATACTGGCTCCCTGTCTCCTTAAGGGTTGACTACAAAGTTGTTACTCACATACAAATCTATCAACAGACATGCATGTCCTTACCTACAGGAACACAACCTTGCATGCCAGATGGTTTGTACACAGAACCATCTGAGAAGTCGTCCCTGGAAACTGTTTGGAAAAGGGCAGGCACTTTGAAAAAATACTTAGCAGTTGATAGGATGAACCATCTGTCTATCACTGCTTATCACTGTCTTACCTTGCAAGGCAGCTGGATTTGCCAGATCATGAAATCATGCAAGAATCCTCATAGGATGCTGATTGGTTTGACTCAACGGTGGCTGTTTTCATATTCATCAACTGAAAGTGGAAAGTTTTTTTCGGTGAGCACAGAGAGACTTTCCTCTTAATTAATCACAGAGAAACTCTCCCTCTCACAGCTTCCTAGTATCAAACTTTCTAGTATCAAACTTTCTAGTATCAAACTCTGCACATAAATAATTTTGCACAGTGAAGTTCAAACATCCAACTGTAACAATAAGTAAAATACATTTTTGAGTGGAGGAGGACTTTGAGTTATATTTATTTTAGTTATGAAAAACATATGGGTCAAATTACTTATAATCCTGTTTTGTTCCTCTGTCTTTGTCTAGCTCATTGAGTCTGGACTGTGACACAAGCCCACTAAGGTGTTCCTATCAAAAACCCCAAAGACAAGAGGTCCAGCTTCACCCTGTGTCTACACAGTAAACGTAGCATGAGCAGCAGCAGCAGTGAGTGCTCCATCTGTGTCTACACTGGAGGCGTTCAGGTGATGTGTGTAAAATGGAGGAAAATAGACTTGAAGCATAAATGAACGCTGGTGCAGACAGCTTCATAGATTACATGCGCATGAAAAACATGTCTGACACACTTGCTGTCTAGACACGGGGTTAGGCCGCATTCACACCAAATCTGGCAAAGCAGGAAAAACAGCAGCAGCAACAACAGAGAAAGAGAGAGAGAGAGAGAGAGAGTAAGGGAGGGAGCAAGAGAGAGCAGCAGTGGTCGAGGGAGCTAGAGAAGAGGGGGGTGGCAGTAACAAGAACAAAGCCGTGAGTTCTAAAGCACAAATAAACACGCCCACACCTGAACAACAACCAAATATACATAGGCCTATGACAACTATCAACAGTATGAGCTGGGATGTTTCAACATGGACAACTGACCATCAATGTAGCAGGTTACTGTTAACATATAACTTTAATTATTATGTCATAATGTGTTAAAGAAGTTTGTGATGCTATCTATCCAGATATTCTAACTATCCAGGCAGCTTACAAGATTAGTGAAGGTTATTACTTCTTTACCATTAACCCTGCAGTGTTTTTTTCAGTACAGTTAATATCAGATTTACCAAGAACCCCCGAACTCTGACCACCTGAACTCAAACAAACGCCCACAGGAATGCAGTTTCTTTTACCTATATTTAGTCATAAGCTCTATTTTCATATTCATATGTCATGGTCACAGGTTGCCATTTGTCATTTGTGATAGGTTGCTAAGCTTCAAGAGGGCAGGTCTTATCTAATATGTGTCTGTCACATATTAGAGAGCAGACACCAGGAGATGAGAGTAGAGATATGGACGTATGAGAATAGCATGCTACTGTTTGAAGCAACTTTTGGTTTAGTTTCTGTCTGCGTCTATTTGTTAATCTAAATGAACTGAAACCAACACTGAACTCAGTGCATCAATAGCGACACAGGAATAGGGTCACGTAGTCGAGTGAGGCCCAGATCCCGTTGTTGGCAATCAAGGCTTTTAGTATTTTGGAGTGGTAGTAACCAGTACAGCCATAAGACTTAGCAGTGATTGAAACCAAATATTTGCGGTCTTCACATTATCAGGGATTATCATCATTACCATTAAATTGCTTAATACACAATGACTGTTACGCGCGTAAAACGAAGGAAATACTTCCACAAGCAGTTCAAAACCAGTTTGTCTCATATGTTTCGAGACCGTGGCTATTGTGAAGTGCCTCTACAGACAAAGTACAAATCTTTTGAGCAAACACAGCGTGAGCAGCACATTTAGCAGCAGTAGCAGCAGTGAGTCAACTGTTGTGTCTACACAGGAGGCGTTCAGGTACATGGTGGAGTGTAGGTCACCCGCGTTTTGGAAGCGCTCAGAACACAATACATAATGACTGTAGTTATGCGCCTAAAACAAAGTAAATACTTCCAACGGGCAGTTCAAAACCAGTTTGTCTCATATGATCCGAGAATGTGGCGATTGTGGAGCGCCACGACAGACAAAGCACAAATCTTTGGAGCAAACATACCGACTATGCCTTCCAGACAGACAGTAGAAACATTTTAAGAGACCAATACGATTGATCCACTTAATTTTAGGATGCACATTGTTTTATTTTTTAAATGCAGCCCTTATTTTACTTGAAATGAGAAAATTTATTTACCATCAGAGCATTAATTATCTATAACATCTGTATATATTATAATGTTAGTTCTTTCATGTTGTTGGTGTATATACTCATTCACACCTCACATCAACTGTATTCATTTTTCTATGCTTTGAATTAGCAGCTGGAAGCCAAGCAATCGGCCCGTTCTGAACAGACACTGCACTAGGTCATCATTAAACGAGACATTCAGTCAGTCAGTCAAACTTTATTAAACTAGAGGCAAACTACACTGATTGTGATTTTTAAAATAAACACATCATGGCTATAATTAAGATAGATGAGAATGTAAAAAAGATGTAAAAAAGTGTTGAACATCAGGAAAGAATAGTGCAGTAAAGGTTAAACGTTGTGTTCTTAATTTAATCATTAGTTTGGTATCTGTTGTCATAATGTGTAATTCTTAATTAAGAAGAACGCACAGCTACACAACCACCAATTCATTTTGATGCAATACTTTGGCATGGCATTGAAACAGATGAGGGTCATGCAGGAAATGAATAGACTTAAAAATACAAAATATACACTCTGATAAAAACTCACACAATAAAACAAACATTCATAGATGTGGGACACCTACTCTATAGGTCTATCACCAAGAACTCATTTCCTTAAACATATACAGTATATACATGTATAAATGAAATGGCAAAAGTAAATATAATACATGTTGCAGGTTATTTAACATTCACCAACTCAAGAGCTGAAATGTGTACATCAGTATATCTCCCACACAATGTGCCATATAAACATTATATCAGCATCAAATTTGTGTTTAGACTGTTAATTCAACCTGAGAGCACTGGCATCAGTGTAGATAATATCTTCCTCTGCAGTTTTTCTATCCCTTGTCCTGGATTTGCATTTCTTGCTTGTGAAGGCTGGTGCAGAATAAACCAATGAGTCCTCGTCTCTCTGAGTATAATATAAAACATATAAGAAATATATGTGTCAAAAGTGAAATAGAAGATGTCAAAATTTATTTAGAGAGAAAAACATACTGATAAGCTTTCCAGCTACATTTTATGCTTGTATACCTTACCTGCCAACGTTGCTGAACACCACTGGCTGCAGTATTTGTGTGCAGATCAACTGCAGTTGTATTATAAAATAAAAACACAACACTCATATGAATCATGTGAATCTAATTTTGCCAAATATGTTTGATTAACCAATGTATGAGTGACTTCTCTTACCGTTACAACAGTCACAAGATATTTTCTTGATTTTCTTGATTGAATAAATGAGAACGACTATAACAATCAGACTGAGAGCCAGAGCAGCACACAGCAGAAAGAGAACTGTATTGTCCTGCAAATCACAGATGTTGACTGCTGAAACAGTATGAAAAGGTGCAAATAATGAAAGTTTAGAACGAATAAAAGTGTAATTAATTATTTTTTTAAATGATTATTTATGTTATTTAATAAGATGTTAAAGTACATTAAGGATACAAACTAGACATAAATAGGGTAATTCCCACATTAGATAGAAATATTGTTTGATGCAGTTACCTTCAGTGTTGAGTTTTGTTCCATTTCTACTCAGTGTCTCCCCACATGTGGTCACAGCACAGTAGTGAGTCCCAGTATCAGAGCTGCTGACATTGTTCCTGGAGAAGTCGTAGACGCATTTCTGTAAAGACTGAATGTCAAGACTCTTCTCACTTCGATCATTACTGTTTTCATGAGTATAAATAAAACTGGCGTTAAATTTATCCAAACTGGCACTGAACCAGTAAACATTGTGTTCTTCTAGACATGTTTTGTTTGCCGAGAGGACTGAACACCGGAGAGTCACAGAGTCTCCTGGACGCACTGGATCAGATGGAGGGACTGTAGTGATATCTGTATTTGGTCTTGGTCCTTGGAAATTGAAAAAAGGATAAAAACTTCAAAGATTAATTTATATGTTCAAGTCTGGAAATTATATGTAAATTACAATGGACGCTTTGCTGTATTTACCTTCAACTTTTAGATGTGTTCCTCTCAAAAATATCAACTTTTGTTGTAGTGTTCTCACACAATAGTAAACTCCAGTATCACTAAGCTTTGCTGGAGTAATACGCAGAACAAATTTTTCAGGTTCTCCTTTGGCTGTAATGCGAGGATCATTCTCAGAGCCATATAGTCTTCCGAAGACCTGAGGCTCATTTTCAGACACAAGTTTGATCCAAAGCAAGGTTTCAGCTAACTTGCGGGGACATGTCATTGTCACATAACTTCCAACACCAACAGTCTTTGTCTCATAGATCCAATCGTCTGCACATCCTGAGAAGACATTAAACAAGAATCATATACACTGTCTCCTAAGTTACTGTAAGATGATGACAATACTTTAAATATACTGTATATCTGGAATAAATCTGACCTTTCTATATATACTTACGCCCAACTCTGTGCATCAGCAGTAAATAAAGTATGATCAGCATTTTCCTGTTAATCCACTTGAGACTGCAGTTAAATCATACTGTATTAGAAGAGGATTCACCTTAATGTAATCATATCAAGTGGGAGGGAACAATTTCAGAGCAACCTGATTGGCCTATAACTACGTTGATGTTTCACTGTACCACAGTGGAAATAATCTTGACTAGCTTTCAAAACACGTGACACAAAACCAGCATGAACCCCTCTCATCTCATATTTGATTCTCATTGTGGGTTTCTATAACTGCCGCTTACAGTAAACATGACAGATCTTTTGTTTACAATATCTGTGCTGTAAATATAAGGTACAAAAACAAAAAAAAGTTTTTTTTTAAATATCATGGCTCTTATTTCACTTGATCTTGATGTGAAATAATCTCCCACTGTCAATATATAGATGGACTTTTCTGCTGATAGGCTTGTGTGAAAATGCCATCCAAGCTGTTGAAGCCACACACAAATATCTCCAACTTAAATATCATTTTATCCTGTGGGGTCCTGTATCAAGTATATGTGCCCCATTTCCCTTAAAGGGGAACTCCACCAATTTTACACATCAAAGTCTGTTTTACATGTGTTGGGGAGTACTACTTCATGTGTGAAAAAAGTTTGTATAAAAAGCATTTTGTGGCTGCAGGGGATGCTTCACAGAGTTTCACAAATTACCTCAAGTAATGTCACTTAAGTCAGCATTAGTTGGGACTGAAGACTACTAGGTTTGAAAATGAAAAAATTCTCAGGCTGTGGAGTTAGAAAGAAGTGAGTTTACCAGGCCTCTGTAGCCAGCTGCTCATCTCTGCTTGAGCCTAGTGGCTAAAGGCTACATTAACCACTACTTGCATAATGCACCCTGATCTGCACAGTCAAGTGAATCAAGTCAATTTGCATTGTGGGTAATGTAGGCATGAGGTTTTGACAAGGACTTTTCACAAACACCCAAGATTACATCAATGATGAAGACAATGTTGACTTCAAATGTTCGATGCCTTTTTTTACAGCATAGTTAAGACATGGTTAAGGTGAAGCAACTGCATGTTTTGATCTGAGAGAGGGAGGTGAACCTGGGAGAAAGCCCAATTAAATTCAGTGAATAAAGAATCAGGGCCAAAATGTGAACTCAAGACCTTGCTGTTGTGAGGCAACATGTTTATGACAGAGAGACTAGACTAGAAGCTTTTCACTCACAGTAAAAATACCAACTTAATAACTTAACATAGCACCCTAGTTAGAACAGAAACAGGAACACACAAGGCTCTCCAGCACAACAACACAAAGAGCTCTGGCATCAAAAAATGACCTTACAGTCAAATTAAGGATTCCTTGACACTGCATAAGACAAATACACAGTGAAATATACAGAGAGTGCACGGAAGAGAAGTAACAGTTACAAAATTCAAAAGCCCTGTGATGAATACTTTTATGTGCTTTGTGTCCTGCTATGTACTTTATACTTTCTCTTTGTGCACGGACACACACGCACACACACGCACACACACGCACACACACGCACACACTTAGTAACAATCTGTTTATTGAAAGAAACAATGTATGGAAAGTTTAGCATTGTTGTGGGGCTTTAAATATAAGGTGTGAATTCAAAAGGGGCCGTTCTTCCTGTGTCACTCTCAGTCTGAAGTCTCAGGAAGCTGGGCTTGAGCACAACTGTTTTACGTGTTCATCAAAGCAAGTGCAGTAACAATACACGATTGTATCATCACAACCATTTAAAGAAGTAGACAGAGTTTTTGCTTTTTATTGATAGTTGCTAAGAGAAGGTGGATCTGAGTGAGACCAGTGACCATTATTCTTTTGAATGGGACCATTGTGAGGGTGCTGATGCAAGTGCTCTGGCAAAAAAGAAGAATCTAGCTCAACTTTCCTGAGCAGTAAATCCTTCATCATATCATGTTACACAAATGATTGCTCCCTGAGAAGACATTAAACAAGAAACATATACACCTTCTAATGCTATCTCTCTCTTTCTCTCTCTCTCTCTGTCTCGCCCTCTGTTGTAAAAGGATGACAATACTTTAAATACATATCTGGAGTAAATCTGACCTTTCTACATACTTATGCCATTTTACATCCCATTTTATTGCACTATAAGTTACTGTAGTTACTGCCTCCGAACCTGAACAAATAAACAACTTGCAACACAGATGAAGCATTTTAAAGCTGAAGTGACAACCTCTGCCTTAAATATTGTGTCTCTTTTTTGTGTAACATCTTATATGCTGCAAATTATATGTGTATGATTAATATAGAAAGTAGAATGCAATAATGTGAAACAAAAACATTGTAGGCTGTAATCAGCCTAAACAAGTTTCAAAAATATTTCTAGGACAACACCCCACAATGTAAATACACAACATAGAACATAAAGAGCAATTATGTGAGCATGTATACATTTAGATATGTATATGCATATATGTATAGGCATCTAAATGAAGATATGTGCCTATATGTATACATGCATAAAGGCATATGGGCACTTATATATGTATGCTCACTCTCAACAAAGTTAGAAGGAAATCCAATACATTTATTTACATAGACTGTCAAAGGTCAGTCCTGTTAACCAAACCTCAAGTTGTCAGCGTTTAACTTGAGCGTAAACACTTTCATCAGTCAACTCTTTTTTCTTCCAACCTCTTGTAGCTTTTGTTTTAGAGAAATGCAACCCAGCATAGTTCAGATCATCTCCACCTTCAGTCTGTGCAGAAAATGAAAGCTCATTATAAAGTCACGTTGTTATATAGTGCAGTTGGGAAATACATGGGTGGGATATAGTCTGGGATATGTTTTGTGACCCACATAGGGTCGACCTTTATCAGGGTTATTATCAGCAGTAGCTTACACACCTATAGTGTATTACAGTAATGAGTTGAGTGGGAGGATAGTTCTCTATAAATGTGCAAGCCAAAAACAAGGAAGTGATGCATGATCAATAGACAGCAGAGGGAAGGAGGGAACAGAAAGGGGAGGGAAGGGAGATGAAAGGAAGGGAAGGAGTGGCTACCAAGTCAAAGTTGACTTAATCCATATGTACACATGATAAATTCACCAATCTCTCTGTCCACTCTCTCTCTCTCTCTCTCTCTCTCTATATATATATATATATATATATGTATATATCAAAATTCACACACAAATTCACTGTGTGTGTGTGTGTGAATTTATATTTATATATATATATATATATATATATATATATGTATATATGTATATATATATATTCCTGAAGTAATCATTGGGACCGGTGTACTTAGTTGCTTTCAGGTGTACAGTGCAAAACGTCTTGTGTTGGAGTAGTTTTTTTGGTGGGTTGCCTCCTATAGTGTCTTTTTCAATGACTTCTAACACCATGACTCTCAGTGTATTGGAGTTGCCACGTCGCGTTCACACATAATGTGAAGCCATGGCATAATCAACATTTTTTGTGCTTATTTTCTGCATTTTTCTGTTCAGCAATTCTGTCTTTTAGTCCTCTTTATGTTCATCCTACATAGAAACAGTCACAGGGGCACTCCAGTCAATAAACAACATGTGTAGTGTTGCAATTGGCAAAGTGTCTCATTTGATATGTGTAAGATGTACTCCCATCTTAAAAATGATTGGTTTTCACAACATTATCATGATGATTACAACTCCCACATTTAAAAATTCCAGCTAGTGTAATGGGTAGCTTGGTTAGCAGTAAACTAATCGTAGAAAAACCAAATCACAAAATCACCATGTAATGAATAGAGTACCTACAGACGACGCTCAAACAAGGGCATTTAGGGAGAAGATAGATATCTTGTCAACACTTGTTTGAGCAGAAATTTCCTCCAGTTAATAAGCAGCAAAACTGCAGCTCTCCTTATTGGCTCTCCACACCAGATTCAGTCATCCCCCATACATCATCTCACCTGACAGCCAGGACTTCCCCCTTTGCTCCTCAGTCACTAATCTGGGTGTTAGGTCTGACCCTCAGCTGACTTTTGATGACCATTTAAGACGTCTGTGCAAAACTTATTTCTACCATCTCAGAAATCTCTCTAAACTCTGCCCCTCTCTAACCCTGTAAGATGCAGAAAAACTTGTCCTGACCTTTATCTCCTCAAGACTGCACTACGGCATTGCACTCTTAACAGGGATCCCTGGCAGGAGCATCCAGAGGCTCAAGTACATTCAGAACAGTGCAGCCAGATGAGAGTGCGAATACACGAACATATAACACCAATTCTTTTTTCACCGCACTGGCTCCCTGTCTCCTTAAGGGTTGACTACAAAGTCTTGTTACTCACATACAAATCTATCAACAGACATGCATCTCACTGCTTACAGGAACACAACCTTGCGTGCCAGATGGTTTGTACACAGAACCATCTGAGAAGTCGTCCCTGGAAACTGTTTGGAAAAGGGCAGGCACTTTGAAAAAATACTTAGCAGTTGATAGGATGAACCATCTGTCTATCACTGCTTATCACTGTCTTACCTTGCAAGGCAGCTGGATTTGCCAGATCATGAAATCATGCAAGAATCCTCATAGGATGCTGATTGGTTTGACTCAACGGTGGCTGTTTTCATATTCATCAACTGAAAGTGGAAAGTTTTTTTTCGGTGAGCACAGAGAAACTTTCCTCTTAATTAATCACAGAGAAACTCTCCCTCTGATAGCTTTCTAGTATCAAACTTTCTAGTATCAAACTTTCTAGTATCAAACTTTCTAGTATCAAACTGTGCACATAAATAATTTTGCACAGTGAAGTTCAAACATCCAACTGTAACAATAAGTAAAATACATTTTTGAGTGGAGGAGGACTTTGAGTTATATTTATTTTAGTTATGAAAAACATATGGGTCAAATTACTTATAATCCTGTGTTTTGTTCCTCTGTCTTTGTCTAGCTCATTGAGTCTGGACTGTGACACAAGCCCACTAAGGTGTTCCTATCAAAAACCCCAAAGACCAGAGGTCCAGCTTCACCCTGTGTCTACACAGTAAACGTAGCATGAGCAGCAGCAGCAGCGAGTGCACTGGAGGCGTTCAGGTGATGCGTGTAAAATGGAGGAAAATAGACTTGAAGCCTAAATGAATGCTGGTGCAGACAGCTTCATAGATTACATGCGCATGAAAAACATGTCTGACACACTTGCTGTCTAGACACGGGGTTAGGCCGCATTCACACCAAATCTGGCAAAGCAGGAAAAACAGCAGCAGCAACAACAGAGAAAGAGAGAGAGAGAGAGAGAGAGAGGGACAAATATGCTAACTATCCAGGCTGCTTACAAGATTAGTGAAGGTTATTACTTGTTTACCATTAACCCTGCAGTGTTTTTTTCAGTACAGTTAATGTCAGATTTACCAAGAACCCCCGAACTCTGACCACCTGAACTCAAACAAACGCCTACAGGAATGCAGTTTCTTTTACCTGTATTTAGTCATAAGCTCTATTTTCATATTCATACGTCATGGTCACAGGTTGCCATTTGTCATTTGTGATAGGTTGCTAAGCTTCAAGAGGGCAGGTCTTATCTAATATGTGTCTGTCACATATTAGAGAGCAGACACCAGGAGATGAGAGTAGAGATATGGACATAAGAGAATGGCATGCTACTGTTTGAAGCAACTTTTGGTTTAGTTTCTGTCTGTGTCTATTTGTTAATCTAAATGAACTGAAACCAACACTGAACTCAGTGCATCAATAGCGACACAGGAATAGGGTCACGTAGTCGAGTGAGGCCCAGATCCTGTTGTTGGCAATCAAGGCTTTTAGTATTTTGGAGTGGTAGTAACCGGTACAGCCATAAGACTTAGCAATGATTGAAACCAAATATTTGCGGTCTTCACATTATCAGGGATTATCATCATTACCATTGAATTGCATAATACACAATGACTGTTACGCGCGTAAAACGAAGGAAATACTTCCACAGGCAGTTCAAAACCAGTTTGTCTCATATGTTCCAAGACTGTGGCTATTGTGAAGTGCCTCTACAGACAAAGTACAAATCTTTTGAGCAAACACAGCGTGAGCAGCACATTTAGCAGCAGCAGTAGCAGCAGTGAGTCAACTGTTGTGTGTACACAGGAGGCGTTCAGGTACATGGTGGAGTGTAGGTCACCCGCGTTTTAGAATCGCTCAGAACACAATACATAATGACTGTAGTTATGCGCCTAAAACAAAGTAAATACTTCCAACGGGCAGTTCAAAACCAGTTTGTCTCATATGATCCGAGAATGTGGCGATTGTGGAGCGCCCCGACAGACAAAGCACAAATCTTTGGAGCAAACATACCCACTATGCCCTCCAGACAGAAAATAGAAACATTTTAAGAGACCAATACGATTGATCCACTTCATTTTAGGATGCACATTGTTTTATTTTTTAAATGCAGCCCTTATTTTACTTGAAATGAGAAAAGAATATTTATTTACTGTCAGAGTATTAATTATTTATAGCATCTGTATATAATCTAATGTTAGTTCTTTCATGTTGTTGGTGTATATACTCATTCACACCTCACATCAACTGTGTTCATTTTTCGATGCTTTGAGTTAGCGGCTGGAAGCCAAGCAATCGGCCCGTTCTGAACAGACACTGCACTAGTTCATCATTAAACAAGACATTCAGTCAGTCAGTCAAACTTTATTAAACTAGAGGCAAACTACACTGATTGTGATTTTTAAAATAAACACATCATGGCTAAAATTAAGATAGATGAGAATGTAAAAAAGATGTAAAAAAGTGTTGAACATCGGGAAAGAATAGTGCAGTAAAGGTTAAACGTTGTGTTCTTAATTTAATCATTAGTTTGGTATCTGTTGTCAAAATGTATATTTCTTAATTAAGAAGAAAGCACATCTACACAACCACCAATTCATTTTAATGCAATACTTTGGCATGGCATTGAAACAGATGTGGGTCATGCAGGAAATTAATAGACAAAATACATGATATACACTCTGATAAAAACTCACACAATAAAACCAACATTCGTAGATGTGGGACTCCTACTCTATAGGTCTATCACCAAGAACTCATTTCCTTAAACATATACAGTATATACATGGATAAATAAAATGGCAAAAGTAAATATAATACATGTTGCAGGTTATTCAAAAAAAAAAAAAAAATCACCAACTCAAGAGCTGAAATGTGTACATCAGTATATCTCCCACACAATGTGCCATACAAACATTATATCAGCATCAAATTTGTGTTTAGACTGTTAATTCAACCTGAGAGCACTGGCATCAGTGTAGATGATATCTTCCTCTGCAGTTTTTCTATCCCTTGTCTTGGATTTGCAAGATTTTCTTATGAAGGTTGGTGCAGAATAAACCAATGAGTCCTCGTCTCTCTGAGTATAATATAAAACATATAAGAAATATATGTGTCAAAAGTGAAATAGAAGATGTCAAAATTTATTTAGAGAGAAAAACATACTGATAAGCTTTCCAGCTACATTTTATGCTTGTATACCTTACCTGCCAACATTGCTGAACACCACTGGCTGCAGTATTTGTGTGCAGATCAACTGCAGCTGTATTATAAAATAAAAACACAACACTCATATGAATCATTTGAATCTAATTTTGCCAAAAATGTTTGATTAATCAATGTATGAGTGACTTCTCTTACCGTTACAACAGTCACAAGATATTTTCTTGATTTTCTTGATTGAATAAATGAGAACGACTATAACAATCAGACTGAGAGCCAGAGCAGCACACAGCAGAAAGAGAACTGTATTGTCCTTCTGCAAATCACAGATGTTGACTGCTGAAACAGTATGAAAAGGTGCAAATAATGAAAGTTTAGAATGAATAAAAGTGTAATTAATTATTTTTTTTTAATTATTATTTATGTTATTTAATAAGATGTTAAAGTAAAGGATACAAACTAGACATAAATAGGGTAATTCCCACATTAGATAGAAATATTGTTTGATGCAGTTACCTTCAGTGTTGAGTTTTGTTCCATTTCTACTCAGTGTCTCCCCACATGTGGTCACAGCACAGTAGTGAGTCCCAGTATCAGAGCTGCTGACATTGTTCCTGGAGAAGTCGTGGACGCATTTCTGTAAAGACTGAATGTCAAGACTCTTCTTACTTCGATCATTACTGTTTTCATGAGTATAAATAAAACTGGCGTTAAATTTATCCAAACTGGCACTGAACCAGTAAACACTGTGTTCTTCTAGACATGTTTTGTTTGCCGAGAGGACTGAACACTGGAGAGTCACAGAGTCTCCTGCACGCACTGGATCAGATGGAGGGACTGTAGTGATATCTGCATGTGGTCCTGATCCTTGGAAATTGAAAAAAGGATAAAAACTTCAAAGATTAATTTATATGTTCAAGTCTGGAAATTTTATGTAAATTACGATAGACGCTTTGATGTATTTACCTTCAACTTTTAGATATGTTCTTTTCAAAAATATCAACTGTTGTTGTGATGTTCTCACACAATAGTAAACTCCAGTATCACTAAGCTTTGCTTTTGGAATACGCAGAGCAAATTTTCCAAATTCTTCTTTGGATGTATATAGATGATCAAAGCCATTCGTTCTTGCTAAGACCTGAGGCACATTTTCAGAAACAAGTTTGATCCAAAGCAAGGTTTCAGCTAACTTGCGGGGACATGTCATTGTCACATAACTTCCAACACCAACAGTCTGTGTCTCATAGATCCAATCGTCTGCACATCCTGAGAAGACATTAAACAAGAATCATATACACTGTCTCCTAAGTTACTGTAAGAGGATGACAATACTTTAAATATATTGTATATCTGGAGTAAATCTGACCTTTCTACATATACTTACGCCCAACTCTGTGCATCAGCAGTAAATAAAGTATGATCAGCATTTTCCTGTTAATCCACTTGAGACTGCAGTTAAATCATACTGTATTAGAAGAGGATTCGCCTTAATGTAATCATATCAAGTGGGAGGGAACAATTTCAGAGCAACCTGATTGGCCTCTCACCACATTGATGTTTCACTGTACCACAGTGGAAATAATCTTGACTAGCTTTCAAAACACGTGACACAAAACCAGCATGAACCCCTCTCATTTCATATTTGATTCTCATTGTGGGTTTCTATAACTGCCACTTACAGTAAACATGACAGATCTTTTGTTTACAATATCTCTGCTGTAAATATAAGGTACAAAAACAAAAAAAGTTTTTTTTAAATATCATGGCTCTTATTTCACTTGATCTTGATGTGAAATAATCTCCCACTGTCAATATATAGATGGACTTTTCTGCTGATAGGCTTGTGTGAAAATGCCATCCAAGCTGTTGAAGCCACACACAAATATCTCCAACTTAAATATCATTTTATCCTGTGGGGTCATGTATCAAGTATATGTGCCCCATTTCCCTTAAAGGGGAACTCCACCAATTTTACACATCAAAGTCTGTTTACATGTGTTGGGGAGTACTACTTCATGTGTGAAAAAAGTTTGTATAAAAAGCGTTTTGTGGCTGCAGGGGATGCTTCACAGAGTTTCATAAATTACCTCAAGTAATGTCACTTGAGTCAGCATCAGTTGGGGCAGAAGACTACTAGGTTTGAAAATGAAAAAATTCTCAGGCTGTGGAGTTAGAAAGAAGTGAATTTACCAGGCCTCTGTAGCCAGCTGCTCATCTCTGCTTGAGCCTAGTGGCTAAAGGCTACATTAACCACTACTTGCATAATGCACCCTGATCTGCACAGTCAAGTGAATCGAGTCAATTTGCATTGTGGGTAATGTAGGCATGAGGTTTTGACAAGGACGACAAATGTATGGAATAAAAACTACGATGTCACTGGTTGTGCTGCATTGGTGCATAAGGTGTGAATTCAAAAGGGGCTCTTCTTCCTGTCCCACTCTCAGTCTGAAGTCTGAGCACAACTGAGCACAACTGTTTGACCTGTTCATCAAGGCAAATGCAATAACATTACATGATTGTATCATCACAACCATTTACAGGAGTAGACAGGGGTTTTTGATTTTTAATGATAGTTGCTGTGAGAAGATGCCACAAGGATCTGGTTGAGACCATCATTCTTTTGAATGAGACCATTGTGAAGGTGCTGACGCAAGTGGCCTGGCAAAAAAGCTGAACCTGGCTCAACCTTCCAGGGCTGTAAAATCCTTCATCATTGCATCACATTACACAAATTCTTGTTGCTTACAAAATTGAAGATACATTTAGTTATCACGCATGGGTCGCAAGCATGACGCTGAGTGAAATGTGTCCAAATTAAAGAGAGGGAATGTTGCAAATTTCAGCTTGCATATTGCACACTTTGTGAAATGAGCTCCAGGATTGTATTTCATCATCTCTCTGTTATCTAAAGTAACACACCTGCACTAACCCCCTGCTTTTTTTAATGCAAGGCTTTACCAGCGTTTGAATCCCAATCACTTTGCTTGTAGCAAGCAATGGTGGATTCTGCTCTCGCCGCCTGGATGGTCTGCACCATCTGTCTGTCAGTCTGTCCCTCTCAGGAGCCAAGTCTCGAGAGATTGGCCCAATGTGGGCAGCGCACCTAACAAGCCGGCCTCTTGTGACAGAGCCCCCCAAACTTGAAGGATGGGCCAGGGCTGGGCTGCCAACATCTGGGTCATCTCTGCTTACCACAGCACTGAATGGCAGTCCAGGGCTATCAGGATGACTGACAGCTACTCTTGTCTCACTCTTTCCAACAGAGGGGAAATGAGACAAAGAGGAGTAAAGATGTAAAGCAGCCTCCCGGCCAAGGCGCACATGCAAACGCATCCACCCCCAGGGATGGATCCTCTTGGAGGAGAACCAGAGCGGGCAGTGGGTGTTGTTTTGACTGGAAAACAGGTCCACATCCACTCTCCTGAACCGGTTCCAAATCTGCTGCACCACCTCGGGGTGCAGCCCCCACTCGTTTGCCAGAGGGCTGCCTCTTAACGTGAAGTCGGCACCCCTGAGTGAAACAGACATGACGTCTCCTCTCCTTGGTTTGTGTGCGAGCCTGTTGCTTTACTCCTTAAGGGGGAGATAATGATGCTGGCCACGCCATCATTAACCCGAGAAATAAGCTGTGTGTGCTGGTCCCATGAGGGATGACGACAAGATCAGCGGGAGACAGTGTTGACACTAAGTAGACATGTAGTGTCCTCTCCCTGCCCAATGTGTGTGCACAAAGCTTTATTCCTCAGTGAAGAGGTAACATTGCTAGATGCATCACCATTAGATGCATCACCGTTAGACTCATCACCATTAGCTGGAGAGATGAGCTGTGCTAGCTGGTCTAAGATGATGCCAGGGAGCACAGTGAGAGACAGATCTGCTTCTCTGTGTCACTGTGTCGGGTGGGATGTGTTTCTTTCTCACAACATCGTGCCTAACATAGCACTCGTGCATGGTCTTGGCGCTGAGCTTTTCCCGGCTAGCATAGCACGTAGTTGAATGAGGCCGCCCCCCATCTGCTTCCCTAACGGTGGGAAGAGAGGCAGGGGTGCCAGCTGAACGAGTGAGGCTGTACACTCTTACACAGCCTCTGTGAT
The DNA here is from genome assembly GCF_914725855.1 of Thunnus albacares. NCBI lineage: Eukaryota > Metazoa > Chordata > Actinopteri > Scombriformes > Scombridae > Thunnus > Thunnus albacares. The sequence continues at coordinate 24,402,358 of NC_058115.1, forward strand.
CAGCTGGATGAAGCAGGCTGGGCCGCTATCATCACAGTGTCATGGAGGGCCTGAGAGGTAGTAGAGGGAAGGGTGGAGGATTTTGCTCTTTGATGGAAAATGTCATTTGTTTTATTAAAACATTTTCAACACAGCAGAACACATGAACATGAACAGTGGTGGGAGGGGCCAGTGAACTCCACTGATACATTCAGGTGGGGCGCTGTTGAACATAACCCGTACTGATATGATGCTCTCTCCCACTAACAGTCACTTCAGTGCTGCTGCTCTCCCTACATGCAGGGCTTCTGCGTGGGACTGCTGGCGTTTTTCGTTCTGGCATGGGCCGCTCCACGGTTACAGGAGGGCCAGTGCTGCGGTGTCTCTGTTGAGGTGGTCTGGGAGGTGGCTGATGGTACTGACAGTGCTCTCCTCCTTGCCATGGTGTTGCTGCCATACACCTCGTCACCTCTCTGGCTAGAAGAAGGCCTCTTCCAGCCTCTTGAAGCACTGATACAGTCATGTGACTACATCACACGATTGTCTTGCTGAAGTATACTTCAGTGTATACTTCATCTATGGTTGCATCATTGAAAACACACATAAAATACACATTTTCAGACATGAGCCCATTAACAAGTAACTAAAACAGTCAATGTTTTGTTCAACTAAACTTAGCCTGCTATTATAGCTTGCCGCATTCTAGATCATCTGCAGAGGTTTGAGTGTACATGCAGGGAGGCCTGCCAGTAAGGAGTTGCAGTAGTCGATACGTGATATTACAAGAGTTGTGCTGCAAGCTCAGACAGGTAGGGTTTGATCTTCCTGATGTTGTACAGGGCAAATCGTCACGATCGAGTGACTGAAGCCGCGTGAACCTTAAAGGTTAGTTGGTCATCAATCATGACACCCAAGTTCCGGGCAGACTTTGTGGACAAATGCAGACAAACACACACACAACACAAACACGACATCATCTGACCTTTCCTTGTCTCAGAGCCGCGTTGTAAAGTCCGTGTCATTGTAGCCAACTTGTGATAAAACAGAAGCCTTGTCTCTGGAGTTATAACATTATATATTGTAAATAATACCTGGCACTGAACTGCTGCTGCTATTCCTGATTTGAGTTGTGGATCTGCGGTAAAACCCAGAGTGGACTTTTGTATTTGTGAAATTAAATGGGATTGGACTGAACTGATTTGGGGCTGTGGTGAAGACGAAGCGGATTTATATCTGACATTTTGGGACGCATTACACTTTTGCGTTAAAAGTAACACAAAAGATACGTTCCCTTGTGACTAATTACTTTTTATATGCAGTAATTGGTAATTGTAATTAGTAATTCAATTACTTTTTGAGAGAAGTAACTGTAACTAATTACTATTTTTCAGGAACTTGCCCAACACGGTTTAAGACATGGTAAAAGTTAGGCAGTTGGGAAATACATGGGTGGGATATAGTCTGGGATATGTTTTGTGACCCACACAGGGTCGACCTTTATCAGGGTCATTGTCAGCATTAGCTTACACACCTATAGTGTATTACAGTAATGAGTTGAGTGGGAGGATAGTTCTCTATAAATGTGCAAGCCAAAAACAAGGAAGTGATGCATGATCAATAGACAGCAGAGGGAAGGAGGGAACAGAAAAGGGAGGGAAGGGAGATGAAAGGAAGGGAAGGAGTGGCTACCAGGTCAAAGTTGAGTTAATCCATATGTACACATGATAAATTCACCAATCTCTCTGTCCACTCTCTCTCTCTCTCTCTCTCTCTCTCTCTCTCTCTCTCTCTCTCTCTCTCTCTCTCTCTCTATATATATATATATATATATATATATATATATGTATATATCAAAATTCACACACAAATTCACTGTGTGTGAAGATATATATATATATTATGTATATATATATACTGGCTCCCTGTCTCCTTAAGGGTTGACTACAAAGTCTTGTTACTCACATACAAATCTATCAACAGACATGCATGTCCTTACCTACAGGAACATAACCTTGCGTGCCAGATGGTTTGTACACAGAACCATCTGAGAGGTCGTCCCTGGAAACTGTTTGGAAAAGGGCAGGCACTTTGAAAAAATACTTGGCAGTTGATAGGATGAACCATCTGTCTATCACTGCTTATAACTGTCTTACCTTGCAAGGCAGCTGGATTTGCCAGATCATGAAATCATGCAAGAATCCTCATAGGATGCTGATTGGTTTGACTCACCGGTGGCTGTTTTCACATTCATCAACTGAAAGTGGAAAGTTTTTTTCGGTGAGCACAGAGAAACTTTCCTCTTAATTAATCACAGAGAAACTCTCCCTCTGACAGCTTTCTAGTATCAAACTTTCTAGTATCAAACTTTCTAGTATCAAACTCTGCACATAAATACTTTTGCACAGTAAAGTTCAAACATCCAACTGTAACAATAAGTAAAATACATTTTTGAGTGGAGGAGGACTTTGAGTTATATTTATTTTAGTTATGAAAAACATATGGGTCAAATTACTTATAATCCTGTGTTTTGTTCCTCTGTCTTTGTCTAGCTCATTGAGTCTGGACTATGACACAAGCCCACCAAGGTGTTCCTATCAAAAACCCCAAAGACCAGAGGTCCAGCTTCACCCTGTGTCTACACAGTAAACGTAGCATGAGCAGCAG